>NW_028162078.1:0-5000 GCF_964263955.1 Coregonus lavaretus
AGAAAGCGCGCGCGCGAGAGAGACCTTTGCTCAGGCTCTCAGACCCATTCGCAGCCATGGCCTGGAGTTCAGAGAAGTGCCCATCTCCTTTGCGGGACCGGATGACCTGCAACAGTATTATGCCACCGGTAAGCAGCCTATATCATATATCGTTGCTTTAGTTTCTAAATAACAGAAACGTGTAAAGTGTGACAGATAGACTACTCTCAGAAAACTTTGTTTGGACATTCCACGAAGACACCTGCTCATCTGAGGGAGGTGTTGTGGTTGAGCTGGACTTTTATAAGCGCAACGCATTATAAACACTTATTAACACTTCTTGAACTCTGTGTAGGCGGCATTCATGTGTAAATGATTGATGTGTTCACGGCAGGCATACACTGCTGTGGCCGTTAAACCGGCTGCCACCAGCCGCCTGCTGAAGACCGGGATTGTGGTCCTGATCGCCGGGGCAATTCTGCTGCTGTTCGGGGCTATCGGAGCTTTTAACTTCTGGAACAACAACGACAACCATGTAAGCATTTAAACATTAGTCCCTCTGGCTATAGCGAGTTCAAGAGACATTGCTCCTTGAACCAGCCAGCGACTCTTGTTTCTCAAGAGTCTAGAGGTATAGGTGAATGGAAGCCTTGTATGTTTCTGAGACTGAGGGTGGGCGGCTCGTAGGGTCCTGCTGATGTCCCGGGGTCGAGAGGTGTGAGCGAGGTAGGCCTAGGCTACATAAAAAAGATATGTTTTTAATCAATTTGGTAGCTTTAGGCCTGCATGAGTTTAAATGCATTGCCTGAGCAAGAATAGCATAATCATTTTGTTGGGAATTTTTCAATGCGTTCAATTGTGTAGGCTTTGGATGCAGGGTAGTGTCTGCCTGTGCCTGCTTTTCTTGCTGTTTCTAGGATGTGGATGGGGGAATGTAAACAAAACTCACCCATTATGAATCCCCCCCCCCCACACACACGCGCGCACGCGCACATAGTAAACGAAAACTGAAACTAAAATACAAACTAAAATTGGGAAAACCATTTAGAAAAATGAAACTAAAGAAAAAAGAAAAAAGAAAACATTTGAAAAACTATACTGAAACTATTATATTTAACTGCAAAACGAACTAAAATAAACTGACCAAAAATATAAATGCGACAATGAACAATTGTAAAGATTTTACTGAGTTACAGTTCATATAAGGAAATCAGTCAATTGAAATAAATTCATTAGGCCCTAATTTATGGATTTCCCATGACTGGGCAGGGGGGTGCAGCCATAGGTGGGCCTGGGAAGGCATAGGCCCACCCACTTGGGAGCAAGGCCCACCCAATGGGAATTAGTTTTTTCCCACGAGGGCTTTATTATAGACAGAAATACACAGAAATAGACAGAAATACTCCTTAGCACACTCCCTCAAAACTTGAGACATCTGTGGCAATGTGTTGTATGACAAAGCTGCACATTTTAGAGTGGCCTTTTTTTTGTCCCCAGCACAAGGTACACCAGTCGAAAGTTTGGACACACCTACTCATTCAAGGGTTTTTCTTTATTTTTACTATGTTCTACATTGTAGAATAATAGTGAAGACATCAAAACTATGAAATAGCACATATGGAATCATGTAGTAACTAAAAAAGTGTTAAACATATCAACATATATTTTAGATTTTAGATTATTCGAAGTAGCCACCCCTGCACATTGACTCAGTACTGCTACTCCTTCTATATAGCCTCATTATTGTTTTTATTGTGTTACTATTTCCTTTTTTACTAAGCAAATATTTGTCTTACTTTTTAACTCTGCATTATTGGGAATGGGCTTGTAAGTAAACATTTCACTGCAAAGTCTACACCTGTTGTATTCGGCGCATGTGACCAATAAAATGTCATTTGATTTGACAGACGTCATCATGAGACAGAGATGTTATGTCTTTCCAAATCTATGGTCCTGGCCCATCACCTTATTTATTAATGCTCCCCAGTGGCTCGAAGTGACATCCCCAAAAAACAAACTATAGGCCTACAACACATACATGGCTCCTAGCCTCCCACACATAGGCTAATTTCTATCCCTAACACTAAACGAAAACTTAAACTAAATAGAAAGGTTTTTATCAAACTGAAACTAAATCAAAACTAGTAAATCAAGTCTGAAAACTAACTTAGACTAAACTGAATTTCAAATAAAATGCTAAAAACTAATAGAAATAAAAACATGATAACCTCGCACACCACAACTTCCTTCTCCATCGCTCTGTCTTACAGGTATGACAACATTCCCGATGTATGTGTTTGTGTGGCAGGTCTACAACATCCACTACAGCATCAGTATTAATGGGAAGGTGGAGGAGGGCTCTATGGAGATTGATGCTACCAACAACATGGAGAGATTCCGCACTGGCAGCGGAAATGGCGAGGCAGAGGAGGTCCACGACTTCCAGGTTGTAAGTTTGAAAGAACAACCGCAACAAAAAATTCAAATTCCAATGGTACATTGAAGTAATTATGTAAAATGTTGGATGCACATTGCTCATTAAATTTTAAATGCTTTTGTTATAAGCAATTCCCTCTCTTCCCTATCTTCAATCTCTCTCCAGGGTATAACTGGTATCCGTTTTGCTGGAGGAGAGAAGTGCTACATTAAGACCCAGGTCAAAGCTCACCTGCCTGATGTGAAAACTCTGAACAAAGACTCACTTCTGTTCGACCTGGTAGGAATGACCTCAGCTCTCTCTCTCCCTCTCCCTATCCAGTCACCCTCTCCCTCTGTCCACTGGCGTAACGCAGTTTCTCTGGGCCCCCTCGCAAGCTCAGCGTTTGTTTTAGCTAATGGATTAATGTTTATTGCTAGGCCTATTTGGTCGTCATTTTCTCAGGTTAAGCATAACATTTCACGAAGCTATATACGGTGTCGCAATACTGGCATTTTTAGACTTCTGGCAATAATGTAATTCAGTAATTAAAGTAGGAAATTCAAACATTGCAGATTGTCTAATTAATTTAAGATACAAAAATAGATTTTTTTAGAATATACAGCTGAATATATATATAGGCTACCTGAACCTGCATGACATGAGCCGTCCTCGCTCTCTCCTAGCTTGGATAGAAAGTAAAACCAGTCTATTAATGCCAAGTAATCCAGTCAGTTCACCCTCAAAACAGTAGTTTACTAGGGATTGTTTTATTATGCAGTGTACTATCTATAGCTATATACCGTATATAGCTGCGATTTAGGTGCTATTTATAAACTTTTTATAAAAATTACACATCAAATAGCCTAACAATGAGGAAAAAAGTAGTCGGCTTGAGGATACATTCAGCTATTATTTCTTGTTGAACTCAGCGGGTTTTGTCTGGCTAATAGCCTACACAAATGGGCTTCAGTATTCAAAGTAAATTAAATTAAATCCAACTTGAGAGACCCCTGGTCTCCTGAAGTCCTCCTTTTTTGTGTGCAAATGTTTTCAACACGGCATGTAGGTCCAGGTTGTGGGCCCGACTGTTTTCAATACTGGGTGTTGCCAACCCAGACAGTCTTTCCTGAGACATTGTGCATTATATGTCCATTGCCCTGCACAAAATTATTTTTGAATGATGCATGCCATTATACAGTGAGGGAAAAAAGTATTTGATCCCCTGCTGATTTTGTACGTTTGCCCACTGACAAAGAAATGATCTATAATGGTCTATAATTTTAATGGTAGGTTTATTTGAACAGTGAGTAACAACAAAAAAATCCAGAAAAACGCATGTAAGAAATGTCATAAATTGATTTGCATTTGAATGAGGGAAATAAGTATTTGACCCCCTCTCAATCAGAAAGATTTCTGGCTCCCAGGTGTCTTTTATACAGGTAACGAGCTGAGATTAGGAGCACACTCTTAAAGGGAGTGCTCCTAATCTCAGTTTGTTACCTGTATAAAAGACACCTGTCCACCAGAAGCAATCAATCAATCAGATTCCAAACTCTCCACCATGGCCAAGACCAAAGAGCTCTCCAAGGATGTCAGGGACAAGATTGTAGACCTACACAAGGCTGGAATGGGCTACAAGACCATCGCCAAGCAGCTTGGTGAGAAGGTGACAACAGTTGGTGCGATTATTCGAAAATGGAAGAAACACAAAATAACTGTCAATCTCCCTCGGCCTGGGGCTCCATGCAAGATCTCACCTCGTGGAGTTGCAATGATCATGAGAACGGTGAGGAATCAGCCCAGAACTACACAGGAGGATCTTGTCAATGATCTCAAGGCAGCTGGGACCATAGTCACCAAGAAAACAATTGGTAACACACTATGCCGTGAAGCACTGAAATCCTGCAGCGCCCGCAAGGTCCCCCTGCTCAAGAAAGCACATATGCAGGCCCGTCTGAAGTTTGCCAATGAACATCTGAATGATTCAGAGGAGAACTGGGTGAAAGTGTTGTGGTCAGATGAGACCAAAACCGAGCTCTTTGGCATCAACTCAACTCACCGTGTTTGGAGGAGGAGGAATGCTGCCTATGACCCCAAGAACAACATCGCCACCGTCAAACATGGAGGTTTAAACATTATGCTTTGGGGGTGTTTTTCTGCTAAGGGGACAGGACAAGTTCACCGCATCAAAGGGACGATGGACGGGGCCATGTACCGTCAAATCTTGGGTGAGAACCTCCTTCCCTCAGCCAGGGCATTGAAAATGGGTCGTGGATGGGTATTCCAGCATGACAATGACCCAAAACACACGGCCAAGGCAACAAAGGAGTGGCTCAAGAAGAAGCACATTAAGGTCCTGGAGTTGCCTAGCCAGTCTCCAGACCTTAATCCCATAGAAAATCTGTGGAGGGAGCTGAAGGTTCAATTTGCCAAACGTCAGCCTCGAAACCTTAATGACTTGGAGAAGATCTGCAAAGAGGAGTGGGACAAAATCCCTCCTGAGATGTGTGCAAACCTGGTGGCCAACTACAAGAAACGTCTGACCTCTGTGATTGCCAACAAGGGTTTTGCCACCAAGTACTAAGTCATGTTTTGCAGAGAG
>NW_028162078.1:7500-38013 GCF_964263955.1 Coregonus lavaretus
ACGTACACTAGTGCTGAGCGATTAGTGCTTTTTGAGGTCAGTTTGGTTTTGGTTCGATAATTTTTTTAAATCATCACGGTTTTCGATTTCAGTATTGATTATTTTTTTCAACATTTAATGCACTACGCATTATGTGGGTTGAATGCTGTAACAACACAGAATAAAACTATTAGCAGAAGTCCCATGATGGTAGTGACTGCCCATTACTGCTTATCACTTATTAACCATCATTTATTCACATTACTTTAAATATTTCCGTTGTTCTGTATATTACACTTGTTTTATTTGATGACTTTATTATTTAATTCCAAGCCATCATCTCATCTCTATAGAGCAGCTGCCTATGCTGTCTGACAAAATCACTATTTTAGTAGTTCTTCAAAGTAAATAAGGCATACTTTTATGACTCCATCACTTAGATCATGTATTTTCAGGTAGAGATACCTCGCAAAGCAACTGCTCTATATCCCTCTCTGATCCCGCATTTTTCTGTCTCTTTTACATAGCAGGCGTAAAAGAAACACAGACCAGACAAGTAGGCGCGCAATGGATTCTGGGCATTGTAGTTAATGACCATGTTTTCTGCGCTAAACTATGTAGAATATTGGCCTGTTGGAAACTACAACTCCCTACTACATCGCACAGTTCGGGCTTGAACTGATTTATCTCTAGAGAAATTGCTGCAATGTGCGTATAATTGAACTTAAGTCATTAGTTGTTTAAAAAGTGGAAAATATACATTTCGGTTAATCGCTCAGCACTAACTTGTGAGTCATGTTTTCACACTCTCGCTCTCTGGCCAAACTGGGACGAGGTGGGTTGGATCGACACACTGATCTTAACAACATCTGAACAAGCCTGTCAAGCTGTCACAGTGCTGCAAGATGTGTTTGTGTGTGTGTGTGTGTGTGTTTGTAAGTGTGTGTGTGTAAGCTGTCCCAGTGCTGAAATGAGGCCGTCTGATTATTTAAATCAGTTAGCGCTGCATATGCCCCATGCACACATCACTAAACATCATGCTGGCTGTTCTCTCACAAACACACACATACACACATCACTAAACATCATGCTGGGCTGTTCTCTCACAAACACACACATGCACACATCACTAAACATCATGCTGGGCTGTTCTCTCACAAACACACACATACACACGCGTGCACACATCACTAAACATCATGCTGGGCTGTTCTCTCACAAACACACACATACACACGCATGCACACATCACTAAACATCATGCTGGGCTGTTCTCTCACAAACACACACATACACACGCATGCACACATCACTAAACATCATGCTGGGCTGTTCTCTCACAAACACACACATACACACGCATGCACACGCACACACATATACACACACACACACACAGTACATGCCTCTCTGCCTTGTAAAAATACATTTATTTATTATACGGTGTGCCAAACTGTGTGTGTGTTGGTCTCAGATAGGGAGATGTGGTTAAAATAGCAGCTGCAGGCTGGTCATCTGCTGTAATTTAGAGTGATGGGAAATATGGGTCAGATAAACTCTTATCAGTTTCGTGGTGGTGACACACACACACAGACACACACACACAGACACACACAGACACACACACACAGACACACACACACAGGGTCAGATAAACTCTTATCTGTCCTGCAGTGGAGGACCCTTGCTGTTGTTTGTCCCCCAAGCTAATAATTTAAAATGAAAAAGTATTTCTGGTGGGTTAGATGATAACATTCCCCTGACTATCTATTGCCTGTTTAGTAACTAGCAACACATGTATATTACTCTAGTAATATAATGTTATTACCATGTTATTAGTGTTAGCTGTGTGTGTGTGTGTGTGTGTATATGTGTGTATATGTGTGTGTGTATGCGTGTGTGTGTGTTTGATCTAGAAATCATACAATATGCTTTTTTAAATGGTGTTTTTCCGTCAGCTTGTAGACGATGTGAATGACTCCTGACTTTGTTTGAGCACCTAAATACTGGAGAGAAGCTGAGGGTTTTTTCATCAACAGGAGAGCAACTGTGTCATTCCACGAGATGAGTGCCTTTTGCGTTCCTTTGATATTTTAAGTAGAAACTGTGCACCAATATTAAATATCAAAAGCCTGTTGTATTAAATGAAGTTGACTTTAATATAGACCACATGGAGAATTCAATATATCAGATTTTTAATATCATAATAATTTATAAACATTTCTATATCGCTATTCATAACATTCTGAAAGCGCTTCAAAAGCAAATAAACAAGCAAGCAATACATCATGAGTAGCCTAGCTATAGTTAAGTCAACCAATAGAGGCCAAGTCATTGAGTGCATGCATCCTCCCAAGATGGAGAGGGACAGTTTATGGCTTGATCAGAGGAAGGTTGTTCAGGGAGATGGTTGATGAAGAGTCTGGTGATGATCATGGAGAGGGCTACTCTGGGAACCAGCCTGAGTCATCTAGCTACCGGTCTTCTCCTCCTTCACAATGTATGGCACCCACTTGGGTGATGCCTCAGCAGCACTGGGCGCCAGAAAGCTCACCACACACAGTTATGACTAAAGGCTTGCTCGGTCAACCCTGTGTCACTTCTATCAAGATTTGAACCCTCTTAATCGCACATTTTTTCCAAGTTTCAATTGTAAAGCCCTAGTTATTTTGTTGCTTTGACAAAGTAATTTATGAAGATTATTGTTTATTTCATGTGATTAATTATTCATTTACGTCTGTCCCTCATTTTAAAGTCAACCCTGTTACGTGAACTGAACTCTCGTTTTAATATGGTTAAACTATTCCTTTTTAAATATATATATTTTTAAACAAACATTGACCATCTAATAGTTAAATCATAGAGTTAAAGAAGATGAGCTGGCTCTACTCTTTTTTGCCATTTCCTGGTGTTTTGTGGTGGAAACTGAGCGGGTCGAGCATAACACATCAACCCTGTTACCCATAGATAGACAGGCTAGAAATGTTTTAACAATTATTTTGGTGAAACTTGCATTCAATTGCCACTCCCTGTTGCAAACAACAAGCTTCAATTCCCTGCCACAAAGGGATTTATGGCTGATTTAAGAAGAAATCATCAACCCTGTTAGGGTATACCCTGTTACTTTATTTGGCACTTAATAGGCACTTACTGTAGTAATTATTTTATTTACGTCTTGAAATGGGAAAATGTTGTTTATTAAGTTGAAGATGTGCTCTTTATGACAAAATGTAAAAATTTGGTGAAATCGAAAACAAATTGACCAAGTTACACTTCTCAAAAGGCACCGAATTGGTGGAACAACCCTACAGTATTTTCTACTCAGTTTTACCTCAGGGCTTCATAAAGTATCTAACACAGACCATCCAATAAATCTAACATCTATCTAACGAACACTAGGTCAGGAACTACATATTTACAAAAGGCTTGAGGGATTTCCCTGTTTTAATATGTACTTTGTTATTGGTTTCATTAAGAAAACATGCACAATATTTAAATAGAAAATGGGGAAAGAGAAAGAGCAAACCACATCAAAACAGACAAGGTGTCAAAAGAATCAGAAGAAAATCGCCATTATACAGGAAAATAATTACTCTGTCAGTCAGACATAGTGTAAGCCCAGGGGCTTTCCTTAAGAGTGTTCCTGTCTGTCTGTCGGTCTGTCTGTCGGTCTATCAACTTTGTATAGTCAAGAGCTACTTATAGGATTTACGTTTCAATGTTCATCCTATATTTATAACCCCCCCTCTCTTTCTCTCTCCAGGAGGATGCGGTGATGCCTGCTAAGTTCGAGGAAGACTCACGGATCTGGGTGGCAGCTGACACGCCCCTCTCTGACCCCGCCTTCCTCAGCTCCAAGATCCATGATTTGTGTGGAGACCTGCCAATCTTCTGGCTCCGCCCCACCTACCCCAATGGTACCCAATCAGCCCCTTTATATTGTCACAGGAAAATAATAAGTAATGAAAGTGACTCCAACCAATGCACATAGCAACATGATGCACTGGAGATATGCAAAACAGTACAATTAGTAGTTTTTTTGCAATTAACATTAATTGCAGAAAGTATTCAGACCCCTTAACTTTTTCCACATTTTGTTACGTTACAGCCTTATTCTAAAATGTATTACACCCCCCCTCATCAATCTACACACAATACCCCATAATGACAAAACATAAACAAGTTTGTAGACATTTTTGGTAATTTATTAAAAATAAAAAACGGAAATATCACATTTACATAAGTATTCAGACCCTTTACTCAGTACTTTGTTACAGCACCTTTGGCAGCGATTACAGCCTCGAGTCTTCTTGGGTATGATGCTACAAGCTTGGCACGCCTGTATTTGGGGAGTTTCTCCCATTCTTCTCTGCAGATCCTCTCAAGCTCTGTCAGGTTGGATGGGAAGCGTGGCTCTCTCCAGAGATGTTCGATCGGGTTCAAGTCCAGGCTCTGGCTGGGCCACTCAACGACATTCAGAGACTTGTCCCGAAGCCACTCCTGTGTTGTCTTGGCAGTGTGCTTAGGGTCGTTGTCCTGTTGGAAGGTGAACCTTCGCCCCAGTCTGAGGTCCTGAGCACTCTGGAGCAGGTTTTCATCAAGGATCTCTCTGTACTTTGCTCCGTTCATCTTTCTCTCGATCCTGACTAGTCTCCCAGTCCCTGCCGCTGAAAAACATCCCAACAGCATGATGCTGCCACCACCATGCTTTGCTGTAGGGATGGTGCCAGGTTTCCTCCAGACGTGAGTTCAATCTTGGTTTCATCAGACCAGATAATCTTGTTTCTCATGGTCTGAGAGTCTTTAGGTGCCTTTTGGCAAACTCCAAGCGGGCTGTCATGTGCCTTTTACTGAGGAGTGGCTTCCGTCTGGCCACTCTACCATAAAGGCCTGATTGGTGGAGTGCTGTAGAGATGGTTGCCCTTCTGGAAGGTTCTCCCATCTCCACAAAGGAACTCTAGAGCTCTGTCAGAATGACCATCGGGTTCTTGGTCACCTCCCTGACTAAGGCCCTTCTCCCCCGATTGCTCAGTTTGGCCGGGCGGCCAGGTCTATGAAGAGTCTTGGTGGTTCCAAACTATTTCCATTTAAGAATGATGGAGGCCACTGTGTTCTTGGGGACCTTCAATGCTGCAGACATTTTTTGGTACCCTTGCCCAGTTCTGTGCCTTGACACAATCCTGTCTCGGAGCTCTACGGACAATTCCTTCAACCTCATGGCTTGGTTTTTGCTCTGACATGCATTGTCAACTGTGGGACATTATGTAGACAGGTGTGTGCCTTTCCAAATCATGTCCAATCAATTGAATTTACCACAATCAAGTTGTAGAAACATCTCAAGGATGATCAATGGAAATAGGATGCACCTGAGCTCAATTTCGAGTCTCAAAGCTAAGGGTCTGAATACTTATGTAAATAAGGTATTTCAGTTTTTTATTTTGAATACATTTACAAAAATGTCTAAAAACGTGTTTTCGCTTTGTCATTATGGGGTATTGTGTGTAGATTTTAGAATAAGGCTGTAATGTAACAACATTTTGAAAAAGTGAAGGGGTCTGAATACTTCCGAAGGCGCTATAGGTGTGGTCCTCCAAAGGTGGCTCCAATAATGCCCGGATGTCAAATTATGTCGTGTTGGCTTTCATAGTGTATTGACTGTCTCTGTGCTCTCCCCAGGCGGGCAGAGGAAGAGGAGGGCGGCCCCTCATCAGCGTCGCCAGGCAACCGGGTCAGAGGAGGAAGTGGACCCGGAAGCAGAATTTAACCCCGAGAACCCATATCACGTGAGTCCCCTCAACCAATCAGTCAGTATGCCGCTTTACTCGAGATTCCCGCAGCAGAGCACTAATATTTGGCCTTAATTGACAGTGTTTGTTGTGTCACCACTGGCCTAACAGCCAGACAACATCCTCTCTTAGATATATAATGTTATGTTCACACGCTCATGTCAACAGTTGAGCATCTGACAACGGGTCAAGTGGTTTCTGTCCCGGTCCCGTCTCTCTCCCAGCATTCACAGCTGTGTGAGCAGGAGCAGATGTTGGGGTCACAATGTCACCTCGACTGTGTGTGTTTATGTGAGTGCGCCTGTCACTCAGAGCATGTGTGTGTGTGTGTTTGCCTGTCACCCCGAGTCTGTCTGCACCTCGTGAACCCCTTTAGAATACCAAACTAAAGTCCCATTGAGCCTCTCAGAAAGAGTGCAAATAGCTCCCCCGCGCCCCATCCCTCCCTCAATGTGTAGACCCCCAGATGTCCCCTAATCCCCACCGCTCCTCCTTCTCCTCCTTCCCCTGAGAGAAACAGACATCCCCAGACCCAGACCCAGAACCAGACTGTTTGCATTTGAGATAAATCATTGAATGAGAAATATAGTTCTACACAGAAACACATTATACACAGACATAAATGGGTGTATGGAATTGAAAAATGTCTATTACCAGTATTTCACCCTCTCTCTCTCTCTCCCTCTCTATCTCTCTCTCCTCCTATTTCTCCCCTCTATCTGCCTTTCCTCCCCTTTCCCTTCTGTCCCTCTCACTCAACATAAAGCGTGGCCTGGATGGCGATGAGGGCACCATGACCTTTGACCCCATGCTGGACCACCAGGGCGTGTGCTGTACGGAGTGCCGGAGGAGCCACACCCACTGCCAGAGGATCTGTGAGCCCCTGGGCGGGTTCCACCCCTGGCCCTACCACTACCGCGGGTGCAGGGTGGCCTGCAGAGTCATCATGCCCTGCCGTTGGTGGGTGGGACGCATTCTGGGCATCCTCTAAACACCCCCCAACCAGCCCTGGAGTGGTAGTCCAGAGAGAAGGAGAGGCGGGTAGAGAGAGAAGGGGGAGGTGGATTTGGGCAAGGGAGAAAGAGAGAGAGATAGATGGAGAGAAAAATCAAACAAGTCAATCAAGGATATTCAGTTTTCCATCATAAGATATGCTATGCATGCTGTAACACAGACTACAATACCATATGACATACAGTACATGAGTATTATTGCTCATACAATACTCTTTAGAAAAGAGTACTCTTGCATTCCACATACCCGTGATGACAAATTAATCCTGTCTGATCTTGTCACCTGAAACAAAACATATCAAAGTAACATCAATTAAAGTACAGATTTTATATCATGATATATGATATGATCTGTGATAGTTATAATGATTTGTGGAAACTTGTATGTAAAGAGCCAACACCTTTCCTTTTAGCTTTCTGATGTAAATAAATGTAAGAAGTATTCTGTAGGCTGAAGTATGAGTTGGAGGACTAGACTGTATGTCAGCTGTGCATGCCTTTAGGTATTCATCATTCTAGTGAGAAATGTTTTAAGTATTTCCTAACCGTTTCTCCAGAAGTAGGGCCTACTAACAACATGTGATGTTTGCTTTACATTCTCCTCAAAGGTCACTGTATTTCCCATCAGCATTAAATAACTATTTCAAAGTGCAAGTTCAATGAATAAACCTTTTTTTAAGTAAACATATAGAAATCATGTTTGCCATTCTTATTGTGTAGCAACAACATAGTAACACATTACTTCAGTAATGTACTGTCCTCAATACATACTGTATGTTGCAAATTAGTCTGTACTGTATAGGTCAACAGCAGAGATGAATGCTACCGTACACATGGTATGTATGCAGGCACACATACGCAGCCAAACACACGAGTTAATATGTCAAATATAGTAGTTGATCCATAAGATGAAAAACTTTGAGAGCAGCAGTGAGTTTCAGAGGTCTAGAAGACTTTAATGTCAGAGTTCCAGCTGTAGAAGGCTTTAATGTCAGAGTTCCAGTTCTAGGCTTTAATGTCAGAGTTCCAGTTCTAGGCTTTAATGTCAGAGTTCCAGTTCTAGAAGGCTTTAATGTCAGAGTTCCAGTTCTAGGCTTTAATGTCAGAGTTCCAGTTCTAGGCTTTAATGTCAGAGTTCCAGTTCTAGAAGGCTTTAATGTCAGAGTTCCAGTTCTAGGCTTTAATGTCAGAGTTCCAGTTCTAGAAGGCTTTAATGTCAGAGTTCCAGTTCTAGAAGGCTTTAATGTCAGAGTTCCAGTTCTAGAAGGCTTTAATGTCAGAGTTCCAGTTCTAGAAGGCTTTAATGTCAGAGTTCCAGTTCTAGAAGGCTTTAATGTCAGAGTTCCAGTTCTAGAAGGCTTTAATGTCAGAGTTCCAGTTCTAGGCTTTAATGTCAGAGTTCTAGTTATAGATAGAAGTCTTA
The DNA here is from genome assembly GCF_964263955.1 of Coregonus lavaretus. Classification (NCBI taxonomy): domain Eukaryota; kingdom Metazoa; phylum Chordata; class Actinopteri; order Salmoniformes; family Salmonidae; genus Coregonus; species Coregonus lavaretus. The sequence continues at coordinate 15,702 of NW_028162078.1, forward strand.
GAGTTCCAGTTATAGAAGTGTTTAATGAGACTAAAGACTGCAGCCGTCATGCTGAGATCTTACCCACGATGCAGTGCTTAACTCCTTTTGATGTTAGTAGCGAGCAGCTTCAGGCAGGGGGGTGGGAGGGGGCAGTGTGTGCGTGTGAGATGCAGTTAAGAGTTCTAACCGAAGCCGTTTCATCGTCACGACAGATGAAACGATGTGCAATGAATTTAACACTTAACTCAGTGAGGAAGGGAAAGGGTGTGTGTGAGGGTGTATTTTTCACTTAACTCAGTGTGAGAGGGCTGATGATGCAGTTAGCAGGCAGATCCATATTAATGCTCCTGCGCTTCTTAACGCAACGCCCACTCATAGCAGAGAGTAGTAGAGCGTAGTGTGTGAGGATGAGGTCTACTCCCTCTCTAATATAGTACAGTAGATCAGTAGAGTAAGCATCAAGATCAGTACAGGATTGGGTGTGTTTGGTATTGGTGATTGACGATGCAAGCTTTCGTTTGGGCCACCTTCAGTAGCCAAACGTCGAACATTGCAGATAGAAATGCCACGAATAGAGCAGATTTGATTCCTTATTCTACATGTCAGAGCCGTGTTTGTTCTCTATAACATATTTTTATCTGAACCTTTAAAAAATGTTGCGTCCTTCTTAACGCGCCCCAGGTCTCTTACGTCTACACACAGTAAAACCAAGAAAATGGTGATCCAGAAACAAAATAATTTATTTACATTGAAGTTTTAATCAAATTGAGGAAAAGGAAATTAAGATTCCAGACTTCCATTGCATGACTGTATTGCTGCTGATGTGGAAAAACATTATAGAATTCTTATACAAGTGTACCCCACAAAAAAGTGCCCTCAATTCTTTATTAAACTATTTTTCTTAAAACATGTTACATATTTTGTATTCTTTCCCAAAACATGTACAAGTGGAGAATGGGACGATATACACCTGCCACCCCGGATAAAGAAAGGCTCTGAACACAAGAACAGGCACAAGAAGAGGTTAAAAGGGTTTCCTAACCTTTCAGTGCAGTTCAACTCTACACTCCATTTAACCAAGCTTACCATGGCCAGAAACTGACCATTCAAATGGATTCCCAGCGTTTCTATGATATCTAGGACATACAGATGTATCGATGAACCTCTTTATAGTGTTTGTGAGAATGGTTTAACGCTAGGGTTTCTAGTGGTTCCTGGACTGCGGCTGAGAAGCACCAAAGCTCTAAAACCAATATTGACAGACGGACTGGAAGGGGAAGGTGGAGGAGGAGCGAGATGGAGGAGGAGGGAGATGGAGAAGGGGGGAGATGGAGAAGGGGGGAGATGGAGAAGGGGGGAGATGGAGGAGGAGGGAGATGGAGGAGGAGCGAGATGGAGGAGGCGGGAGGTGGAGGAGGAGCGAGATGGAGAAGAGGGGAGTTGGAGGAGGAGCGAGATGGAGGAGGAGCGAGCTGGAGGAGGAGCGAGCTGGAGGAGGAGCGAGCTGGAGGAGGAGTGAGATGGAGGAGGAGCGAGATGGAGGAGGAGCGAGATGGAGGAGGAGCGAGATGGAGGAGGAGCAAGGTGGAGGAGGAGTGAGATGGAGGAGGAGCAAGGTGGAGGAGGAGCGAGATGGAGAAGGGGGAAGGTGGAGGAGGAGCGAGGTGAAGGAGGGGGGAGGTGGAGGAGGGGGGAGGTGGAGGAGGAGCGAGATGGAGGAGGGGGGAGGTGGAGGAGGAGCGAGATGGAGGAGGAGCGAGATGGAGGAGGAGCGAGAGGTGGGTTCGGGGGAATAAAGTGGACATGTCCATCGGTGGCAAAGAGAAGGAGAGAGTTGGGCGGGAGAAAGTAATATTAACAGACAGGGCCTGGGAGGAGGAGGAGAAGGAGGAGGGGAAGGTTGGGGGAGAGGAGATATGGGCGGTCCATTTGAGGCAGAGAGCAGGAGTGTAGGAGAGTGTTCTTCAGTACTTCTTAAACTCCACGTCGTCAGGAGGGCTCATCTCTACCGTTCTCTTCCCGACGTCTGTCCAGTTGGTGCTCAGGACTGTACCACCCGACTCCATCTACAGGGGGAGGAGAGGAGAGTCAGTGACACTCACTGTGTACTGCTAAAACAAAAACCTCTTTCTCAGTTTCTCCCTCTCGTGGTGTGTGTGTGTGTGTGTGTGTGTGTGTGTGTGTGTGTGTGTGTGTGTATACTCACGAAGGATTTGTTCATGGCCCGTTTGACCTCGTCAGTGCCATCACAGTAGATTTGTTGAAAGAGTTTGTTGAGCGCTGCATCTCCCTCCAGCTTCTCCTTCTTCTCCTCCTCACTGATGTCCCCCACCACCTTGTCCCAGTTACGGCTGGAGGCAGACGACGACGGGTACTGGTCTACACAGGAACACACACACACATTAAAAAGGTTTTCAGTACCACAAACCAGTTCTGAATTTGTTATATGTTAGTGTAAGGGAGAGCGCGCAAAGGTGAAGAGAGTGTGTGTGCGTGTGTGTGTGACGGAGAGGAACTGACTGGGGATGAAGTGTTTGATGATGGGCTCCTGTCCCTCTCCCTCCAGCTTCTCCCACCTGATCCCCTCTGTCTTCTGCATCTTGACCTCCACCTGAGAGGGAAGGACGGAAGAGAGAGAGGGGGGGGGACAGAAAGAGAGAGAGGACAGAAAGAGAGAGAAAGGACAGAAAGAGAGAGAGAGAGGACAAAGAGAGGGGGGGGGGGGCAGAAAGAGAGGGGGGGACAGAAAAGAGAGAGGGGGGAACAGAAAGAGAGAGGGGGGGACAGAAAAGAGAGAGAGGGGGGGACAGAAAAGAGAGAGAGAGGGGGGGACAGAAAGAGAGAGAGAGGACAAAGAGAGAGAGAGGACAGAAAGAGAGAGGACAAAGAGAGAGAGAGAGGACAAAGAGAGAGAGAGAGGACAGAAAGAGAGAGAGGACAGAAAGAGAGAGAGGACATAAAGTGAGCGAGAGGACAGAAAGAAAGAGGACAAAGAGAGAGAGGACAGAAAGAGAGAGAGAGGACAGAAAGAGAGAGAGAGGACAGAAAGAGAGAGAGAGGACAGAGAGAGAGAGGGGGGGCAGAAAGAGAGAGAGGGGGGACAGAAAGAGAGAGAGGGGGGACAGAAAGAGAGAGAGAGGGGGGGACAGAAAGAGAGAGAGAGGGGGGGACAGAAAGAGAGGGGGGGGGCAGAAAGAGAGGGGGGGACAAAGAGAGAGAGAGAGAGGACAAAGAGAGAGGACAGAAAGAGAGAGGACAGAAAGAGAGAGAGGACAGAAAGAGGACAAAGAGAGAGAGAGGACAAAGAGAGAGAGGACAGAAAGAGAGAGAGAGGAGGGAGAAAGAGAATGAGAGAGGGGGTAGAGAGAGCAAGAGAAGCAGATATATCTTTAGTTATTGTTACGTCTAAATAGGGCTCAACACAGAAGATCAGAAGATGGTAGCTCAGACAGAGCCCACCAGTCTCTTTTAGCGGTGTGATCAGCTCACGACAGACACACAGGGATATGCGGGGGCACAGCCCATGCCCAGATCTTCCAGACAGAGCGCTAACGAGACATCTGTCAGATTGAGGGGCCGGAATGTGTGTGATCAGCACAGCTCAATATACTGGTGTGTGTGGGTGAGAGCTATAAGTCTGTCCATCACAGCGGCAGGAGCACACATTTTGGGACAGATCATTAAATCCGAGAAGAAAGGAGACAAGAAGATGAGAGGAGAGCAGCCACCACCCACACCCACTGAGCTGCAGTGACAGGCCAATACCAGTGGGATATGCAATCTGCTGAGTTGTCCAGTACCCCCCGTCATCTTAGGTGTGTGTGTGTGTAGGTTTATTTGTGTGTAGGTTTGTGTGTAAGTATGTGTGTGTGTGTGTGTGTGTGTGTGAGCAGAGAGAGGGAGAGCGTGTCTGTTCAGAGACGGTCTGATAGAGTAGGGGATGCGCTGGCATGTCGACGCAATTAAATAACATTTCTGCTCGGCTGGGAGATGGGACTTTTCATTCATGAAGGTGTCAGGAGTAGACGCCAGAGCATCAGAGGACACACACGCAGACAAGAGCACTGATTACAGAGCTAATAGAGGAGCTCAACACTAAGCCAATACTAAACTACTAGGACAGAATGGTACACAACATATACACAAAAATATGTGGACAAATTAGTGCATTCGGCTATTTCAGCCACACCCGTTGCTGACAGGTGTATAAAATCGAGCACACCGCCATGCAATCTCCATAGACAAACAGTGGCAGTAGAATGGCCCGTACTGAAGAGCTCAGTGACTTTCAAGGTGGCACCGTCATAAGATGCCCCTTTTGCAACAAGTCAGTTTGTCAAATTTCTGCCCTGCTAGAGCTGCCCCGGTCAACTGTAAGTGCTGTTATTGTGAAGAGGAAACTTCTAGGAGCAACAACGGATCAGCCGCGAAGTGGTAGGTCACAGAATCTCACAGAACGGGACTGCCGAGTCCTGAAGCGCATAGCACAAAAAAATTGTCTGTCCACTCACTACCAAGTTCCAATCTGCCTCTGGAAGCAACGTCAGCACAATAACTGTTTGTTTGGAGCTTCATGAAATGGGTTTCCATGGCTGAGCAGACACACACAAGCCTAAGATCACCATGCGCAATGCCAAACGTCGGCTGGAGTGGTGTAAAGCTCGCCGCCATTGGACTCTGGAGCAGTTTGATGGAGTGATGAATCACGCTTCACCATCTGGCAGTCCAACAGACAAATCTGGGTTTGGCGGATGCCAGGAGAACGCGACCTGCCCGAATGCATAGTGCCAACTGTAAAGTTTGGTGGAAGAGGAATAATGGTCTAGGGCTGTTTTTCATGATTCGGGCTAGGCCCCTTAGTTCCAGTGAAGGGAAATCTTAACGCTACAGCATACAATGACATTCCAGACGATTCTGTGCTTTCAACTTTGTGGCAACAGTTTGGGGAAGGCCCTTTCCTGTTTCAGCCTTGCAATGCCCCCATGCACAAAGCGAGGTCAATACAGAAGTGGTTTGTTGAGATCGGTGTGGGAGAACTTGACTGGCTGCACAGAGCCCTGACCTCAACCCCATCGAACACCTTTGGGGTGAATTAGAACGCAGACTGCGATCTAGGCCTAAACACCCAACATCAGTGCCCGACCTCACTAATGCTCTTGTAGCTGAATGGAAGCAAGTCCCCGCAGCAATGTTCCAACATCTAGTGGAAAGCCTTCCCAGAAAAGTGGAGGCTGTTATAGCAGCAAAGGGGGGAACAACTCCATATTAATGCCCATGATTCTGGAATGAGATGTACGACAAGCAGGTGTCCACATACACTACATGACCAAAAGTATCTCAAATATTAGGACTGACTGACCCATGATCAACTGCTGTCCACATGCAACCTCCATGGCCACCATGGATATGATTTGTCCCTGGTGGTAATCTATGAACATCTTGAAAAACCATCTGGCTTTATGGCCACACATGTACTCTTACATTTCCACCCGGTACAGCCAGAAGAGGACTGGCCACCCCTAGGAACCTGGTTCCTCTCTAGGTTTATTCCTAGGTTACTGCCTTTCTAGGGAGTTTTTCCTGGCCACTGTGCTTCTGCATTGCTGGTTCTTTGGGGTTTTAGGCTGGGTACCTGTTATGCACTGTGTGACAACAATTTTGTGACACCAAAGGGCTATATACAGTGGGGGAAAAAAGTATTTAGTCAGCCACCAATTGTGCAAGTTCTCCCACTTAAAAAGATGAGAGAGGCCTGTAATTTTCATCATAGGTACACGTCAACTATGACAGACAAAATGAGAAAAACTATTCCAGAAAATCACATTGTAGGATTTTTAATGAATTTATTAGCAAATTATGGTGGAAAATAAGTATTTGGTCAATAACAAAAGTTTCTCAATACTTTGTTATATACCCTTTGTTGGCAACGACACAGGTCAAACGTTTTCTGTAAGTCTTCACAAGGTTTTCACACACTGTTGCTGGTATTTTGGCCCATTCCTCCATGCAGATCTCCTCTAGAGCAGTGATGTTTTGGGGCTGTCGCTGGGCAACACAGACTTTCAACTCCCTCCAAAGATTTTCTATTGGGTTCAGGTCTGGAGACTGGCTAGGCCACTCCAGGACCTTGAAATGCTTCTTACGAAGCCACTCCTTCGTTGCCCGGGCGGTGTGTTTGGGATCATTGTCATGCTGAAAGACGCAGCCACGTTTCATCTTCAATGCCCTTGCTGATGGAAGGAGGTTTTCACTCAAAATCTCACGATACATGGCCCCATTCATTCTTTCCTTTACACGGATCAGTCGTCCTGGTCCCTTTGCAGAAAAACAGCCCCAAAGCATGATGTTTCCACCCCAATGCTTCACAGTAGGTATGGTGTTCTTTGGATGCAACTCAGCATTCTTTGTCCTCCAAATACGACGAGTTGAGTTTTTACCAAAAAGTTATATTTTGGTTTCATCTGACCATATGACATTCTCCCAATCCTCTTCTGGATCATCCAAATGGACTCTAGCAAACTTCAGACGGGCCTGGACATGTACTGGCTTAAGCAGGGGGACACCTCTGGCACTGCAGGATTTGAGTCCCTGGCGGCGTAGTGTGTTACTGATGGTAGGCTTTGTTACTTTGGTCCCAGCTCTCTGCAGGTCATTCACTAGGTCCCCCCGTGTGGTTCTGGGATTTTTGCTCACCGTTCTTGTGATCATTTTGACCCCACGGGGTGAGATCTTGCGTGGAGCCCCAGATCGAGGGAGATTATCAGTGGTCTTGCATGTCTTCCATTTCCTAATTATTGCTCCCACAGTTGATTTCTTCAAACCAAGCTGCTTACCTATTGCAGATTCAGTCTTCCCAGCTTGGTGCAGGTCTACAATTTTGTTTCTGGTGTCCTTTGACAGCTCTTTGGTCTTGGCCATAGAGGAGTTTGGAGTGTGACTGTTTGAGGTTGTGGACAGGTGTCTTTTATACTGATAACAAGTTCAAACAGGTGCCATTAATACAGGTAACGAGTGGAGGACAGAGGAGCCTCTTAAAGAAGAAGTTACAGGTCTGTGAGAGCCAAAAATCTTGCTTGTTTTAGGTGACCAAATACTTATTTTCCACCATAATTTGCAAATAAATTCATTAAAAATCCTACAATGTGATTTTCTTGAAAAAAAATACTCAATTTGTCTGTCATAGTTGACGTGTACCTATGATGAAAATTACAGGCCTCTCTCATCTTTTTAAGTGGGAGAACTTGCACAATTGGTGGCTGACTAAATACTTTTTTCCCCCACTGTAAAATACATTTGATTGATTGATGGAACCCTCCACTTTGACCTTCAATGTTCTTCATTGTATATTTGGGTCATTCCACCTCAAAAAGCACAAGAGGAGTATGCCAACCGCAAGCTCAGATTGTTCAGTAATTGTTTCTGTTATTAGAAACAGATAAGATTAGCATTCCTGCAACATTTTGTTTAAATATAATTTGGTCATTTTAATTTATAGGATTCATATAATACTCAATTCACGCCAATCTGAAAGCGCAAACCACCACATTCAACCATGCCAAGGTGACTGGGAATATGGCAGAATACAAACAGTGTAGCTACTCACTCCGCAAGGCAATTAAACTGGCAAAACATCAGTATAGAGACAAAGTGGAGTCGCAATTCAACGGCTCAGACACGAGACGTATGTGGCAGGGTCTACAGGCATTCACGGACCACAAAAGGAAAACCAGCCACATCGCCGACACCGACGTCTCGCTTCCAGACAAGCTAAACACCTTCTTCGCCCACTTTGAGGATAACACAGTGCCACTGACGAGGCCCACTACCAAGGACTGTGGCCTCTCCTTCTCCGTGGCCGACGTGATTAAGACATTTAAGCATGTTAACCTCCGCAATGCTGCCGGCCCAGACGGCATCCCTAGCCGCGTCCTCAGAGCATGCGACATGTTTATGGACATATTTAATCTCTCCCTTTCCCAGTCTGCTGTTCTGACGTGCTTCAAGATGGCCACCATTGTTCCTGTACCCAAGAAAGCAAAGGTAACTGAACTAAATGACTATAGCCCTGTAGCACTCACCTCTGTCATCATGAAGTGCTTTGAGAGACTAGTCAAGGATCATATCACCTCTACCTTACCTGTCACCCTAGACCCACTTCAATTTGCTTACCGCCCCAATAGATCCACAGACGATGCAATCGCCATCACACTGCACACTGTCCTATCCCATCTGGACAAGAGGAATACCTATGTAAGAATGCTGTTCATTGACTATAGCTCAGCATTCAACACCATAGTACCCTCCAAGCTCATCATCAAGCTCAAGGCCCTGGGTCTGAACCCCACCCTGTGCGACTGGGTCCTGGACTTCCTGACGTGCCGCCCCCCCAGGTGGTGAAGGTAGGAAACAATATCTTAACTTCTCTGATCCTCAACACTGGGGCCCCACAAGGGTGCGTGCTTAGCCCCCTCCTGTACTCCCTGTTCACCCATGACTGCGTGGCCAAGCACGCCTCCAACTCACTCATCAAGTTTGCAGAAGACACAACAGTAGTAGGCTTGATTATCAACAATGACGAGACAGCCTACAGGGAGGAGGTGAGGGCTCTGGGAGTGTGGTGCCAGGAAAATAACCTCTTACTCAACGTCAACAAAACAAAGGAGATGATCGTGGACTTCAGGAAACAGCAGAGGTTGCACCCCCCTATCCACATCGACGGGACCGCAGTGGAGAAGGTGGAAAGCTTCAAGTTCCTTGGCGTACACATCACCGACAAACTGAAATGGTCCACCCACACAGACAGTGTGGTGAAGAAGGCGCAACAGGGCCTCTTCAACCTCAGGAGGCTGAAGAAATTCGGATTGGCACCTAAAACCCTCACAAACTTTTACAGATGCAGAATTGAGAGCATCCTGTCGGGCTGTATCACCACCTGGTACGGCAACTGCACCGCCCGCAACCGCAGGGCTCTCCAGAGGGTGGTGCGGTCTGCCGAACGCATTATCGGGGGCAAACTACCCACCCTCTAAGACACATACAACACCCGATGTCACAGGAAGGCCAAAAAGATCATCAAGGACATCAACCACCCGAGCCACTGCCTGTTCACCCCGCTAGCATCCAGAAGGCGAGGTCAGTACAGATGCATCAAAGCTGGGACCAACAGAATGAAAAACAGCTTCTATCTCAAGGCCATCAGACTTAAATAGCCATCACTAGCACATTAGAGGCTGCTGCTGCCTATTGAAATCACTGGCCACCAAGAAATGGAACACTAGTCACTTTAATTATGTTTACAGTCACTTTAATAATGTTTACATATCTTGCACTACTCATCTCATATGTATATACTGCATTCTATTCTATAATATTCTACTGTATCTTAGTCCATGCCGCTCTGTCATTGCTTGTCCATATATGTACATTTTCTTAAATTCCATTTCTTACTAGTTTTGTGTGTATTAGGTATATGTTGTGAAATTGTTAGATATTACATGTTAGATATTACTGCACTGTCGGAGCTAGAAGCACAAGCATTTCGCTACACCCGCTATAACATCTGCTAAACACGTGCCTAACATCTTATTTGGAGCAAACTCTTTATAACTATGTGTTAGACATGAGGAATCCAAAGAAAAGGTCAAAAGCCACCCACGGACCCCCCACACCAATAACGAGTATAAAGGATCAGTTCTCTATGTCTGACAAGTAATATGGAGCTGTGGCCTATTGTCATGTGAATTTCTATCTCTAATTCGACCTAAGCTTGAATCATTACCAGAGGTTGTAAAGCTCTGGTTTTAATCATCAATGATTCAAGGTCCACAATCCACAAGTAATTATCGGTAAATTTATTCATGGAGAGCTCTGCTCAAAAACACAAATACCCTGTTTTTTATACTCCTTGACAAACAAAGACACTATGCTCCTCCCACCTTTAGGTGGCTTTCTTAAACAGTTCCCGCCTTCCCCCTTGAATGGTTAGTAACGCCCCCTCTGTTAGTGGGTTGACACTACATGATAATTCTAACATTTATACTGTGTTTGGGGTGAAATTCTTTAGTCATTATTCTTAAAATCCAAATTAATCTAACACCTATGTAATATTTTCCCAGTGAATTTGGTGATGTCTTTTTCCCTCTGTTCAGAGAAATTAGTAATTGATGTTGTTAGGTTTATGCCAAATCAAATGGTATTTGTCACATGCTTCGTAAAACAGGTGTAGACTAACAGTGACATGCTTACTTATAGGATCTATCCCAACAATGCAAAAACAAATTAGAGAAATATACTGAACAAAAATAAATGCAACATGTAATTTTCCATACACACAAAAAGCTTAATTCTCTCAAATGTTGTGCACAAATTTGATTACATCCCTGTTAGTGAGCATTTCTTCTTTGCCAAGATAATCCATCCACCTGACAGGTGTGGCATATCAAGAAGATGATTAAACAGCACGATCATTACACAGGTGCACCTTGTGCTGGGGACAAAAAAAAGCTACTAAAGAATGTTCAGTTTTGTCACACAATACAATGCCACAGATGTCTCAAGTTTTGAGGGAGCGTGCAATTGGCATGCTGACAGCAGGAATGTCCACCAGATAATTTAATGTTAATTTCTCTACCATAAGCCACCTCCAACGTCATTTTAGAGAATTTGGCAGTACATCCAACCGGCCTCACAAGCGCAGACCACGCGTAATCACGCCAGTCCAGGACCTCCACATCCGGCTTTTTCACCTGCGGGATTGTCTGAGACCAGCCACCCGGACAGCTGATGAAACTGTGGGTTTGCACAACTGAATAATTTCTGCACAAACTGTCAGATACCATCTCACGGAAGCTCATCTGCGTGCTCGTCGTCCTCACCAGGGTCTTGACCTGATTGCAGTTCGAAGTCGTAACAGACTTCAGTGGGCAAATCCTCACCTTCGATGGCCACTGGCACACTGGAGAAGTGTACTCTTCATGGATGAAAACCGGTTTCAACTGTACCAGGCAGATGGCTGACAATGTGTATGGCGTGCTATGGGCGAGCGGTTTTCTGATGTCAACGTTGTGAACAGAGTGCCCCATGGTGGCGCTGGGGTTATGGTATGGGCAGGCATAAGCTACAGACAACGAAGACAATTGCATTTTATTGATGGCAATTTGAACGTACAACTTGAATACCGTGACGAGATCCTGAGGCTCATTATCGTGCCACTCATCTGCCATCATCACCTCATGTTTCAGCATGATATTGCACGGCCCCATGTCGCAAAGATCTGTACACAATTCCTGGAAGCTGAAAATGTCCCAGTTCTTCCATGGCCTGCATACTCAGACATGTCACCCTTGAGCATATTTGGGATGCTCTGGATGTGTATGACAGCATGTTCCAGTTACCGCCAATACCCAGCAACTTCCCACAGCCATTGAAGAGGAGTGGGACAACACGCCACAGGCCACAATCAACAGCCTGATCAACTCTATGTGAAGGAGATGTGTCACGCTGCATTAGGCAAATAGTGGTCACACCAGATACTGACTAGTTTTCTGCTCCCGCCCCTACCTTTAAAAAAAGTTATCTATGACCAAGAGATGCATATCTCTATTCCCAGTCAAGTGAAATCAATAGATTAGGGCCTAATGAATTTATTTCAATTGACAGATTTTCTTATATGAACTGTAACTCAGTAAAATATTTGAAATTGTTGCATGTTGCGTTTATATTTTTGTTCAGTGTAGTTAGAAAGAAATGGAAGAAAAAATAAATACAAATAACACGAGAAATAAATATAAAAATAATAATACAAGGAATAAATACACAATGAGTAACGATAACTTGGCTATATACACGGGGTACCAGTACCGAGTCGATGTGCAGGGGTACGAGGTAATTGAGGTAGATATGTACAGTACCAGTCAAAGGTTTGGACACACCTACTCAGTCCAGGGTTTTTCTTTATTTTTTAAAACTATTTTCTACATTGTAGAATAATAGTGAAGACATCAAAACTATGAAATAACACATACGGAATCATGTAGTAACCAAAAAAGTGCTAAACATATCAAAATATATTTGATATTTTTGATTCTTCAAAGTAGCCACCCTTTGCCTTGATGACAGCTTTGCACACTCTTGGCATTCTCTCAACCAGTTTCACCTGGAATGCTTTTCCAACAGTCTTGAAGGAGTTCCTACATATGCTGAGCATTTGTTGGCTGCTTTTCCTTCACTCTGTGGTCCAACTCATCCCAAACCATCCCAATTGGGTTGAGGTCGGGTGATTGTGGAGGCCAGGTCATCTTATGCAGCACTTCATCACTCTCCTTCTTGGTCAATTCTAAATAAATCACAGACGGTGTCACCAGCAAAGCACCCCCACACCACCTCCTCCATGCTTCACGGTGGGAACCACACGTGGAGATCATCCGCTCACCGACTCATGTTTCTTCCTTTAGTAGTGGCTTCTTTGCAGCAATTCGACCATGAAGGCCTGATTCACGCAGTCTCCTCTGAACAGTTGATGTTGAGATGTGTCTGTTAATTGAACTCTGTGAAGCATTTATTTGGGCTGCAATTTCTGAGGCTGGTAACTCGAATGAACTTATCCTCTGCAGCAGAGGTAACTCTGGGTCTTCCTTTCCTGTGGCGGTCATCATGATAGCCAGTTTCATCATAGCGCTTGATGGTTCTTGTGACTGCACTTGAAGATAACGTCAAAGTTCTTGAAATTTTCCGGATTGACTGACCTTCATGTCTTAAAGTAATGATGGACTGTCGTTTCTCTTTGCTTATTTGAGCTGTTCTTGCCATAATATGGACATGGTCTTTTACCAAATAAGGCTATCTTCTGTATACCACCACTACCTTGTCACAACACAACTGATTGGCTCAAACGCATTAAGGAAAGAAATTCCACAAATTAACTTTAAAAAGGCACACCTGTTAATAGAAATGTATTCCAGGTGACTACCTCATGAAGCTGGTTAAGAGAATGCCAAGAGGGTGCAAAGCTGTCATCAAGGCAAAGGGTGGCTACTTTGAAGAATTGAAAATATAAAATATATTTTGATTTGTTTAACGCTTTTTTGGTTACTACATGATTCCATATGTGTTATTTCATAGTTATTCTACAATGTAAAAAATAGTAAAAATAAAGAAAAACCTTTGAATGAGTAGGTGTGTCCAAACTTTTGACTGGTACTGTACATATAGGTATGGATAAATTGAATAGGCAACGAGATAAGATAATAAACAGTAACAGCAGCGTATGTGATGAGTGAAAAGAGATTAGTGCAAAAAGGATAAATGCAGATATTCCGGGTAGCTATTGGTTAACTATGACTAACTATTTAGTAGTCTTGTAGCTTGGGGGTAGAAGCTGTTCAGGGTCCTGTTGGTTCCAGACTTTGTGCATCGGTACCGCTTGCCGTGTGGTAGCAGAGAGAACAGTCTATGATTTGGGTGGCTGGAGCCTTTGACAATTTCTAGGGCCTTCCTCTGACACCGCCTGGTATAGAGGTCCTGGATGCCAGGGAGCTCGACCCCAGTGATGTACTGGGCCATACGCACTACCCTGTGCAGCACCTTGCGGTCGGATGCCAAATAGTTGCCATACCAAGCGGTGATGTAGCCAGTCAAGATGCTCTCAATGGTGCAGCTGTAGAACTTTGAGGATCTGAGGGCCCATGCTGAATCTTTTCAGCCTCCTGAGTGGGAAGAGGCCTTGTCGTGCCCTCTTCCGACTGTGTTGATATGTGTGGACCATGATAGTTCCTTAGTGATGTGGACACCGAGGAACTTGAAGCTCTCGACCTGTTCCACAATAGCCCTGTCGATGTGGATGGGGCATGCTTGGCCCTCCATTTCCTGTAGTCCACGATCAGCTCCTTTGTCTTGCTGACGTTGAGGGAGATTGTTGTCCTGGCACCACACTGACAGGTGTCTGACCATCTCCCTGTAGGCGGTCTCATCGTCGTCGGTGATCAGGCCTACCACCATCGTGTCGTCTGCAAAGTTAATGATGCTGTTGGAGTCATGTGCCGCCACGCAATCGTTTTGTAGCACAAATCCAATGCAAGTCAATGGTACCTATCTTAGCATTTTCATGCTTCATGTCCAATTCACAATGTATTTAAAATGTATTGTATAACTCAATGATGGTTTGCATATGAAGCGCGGAAATGCTAATATAGGTACCATTGACTTGTGCCACACATTGGATTTGTGCCACAAATGCTAAAAAGTTAGCATTTGAAACAGTGGCAAGGTAAACACCACAAAATCATTGGTTGCTGTCATACCTTGGCCAGGAAACCAACATGTCATTTTGTAATTTGGGTGAACTATCCCTTTCACAGGGGGTGGGGGGTATTAAAAACACCTGGAACAGCACCATCTATTGGTCAGAACATGGTAATATCAGGATGTAGGATGGGACATACATCTAACTTCAATGACCAATTTCTCAACAAACAAAAAACAAAACAAAAATTCACTGAGATTACATTACGTAGGATGAAGAAACAATTACTCCAACCCGCAGCTCCATGCTACTTGTCAGACATGGAGAACTGATACTGTATACTCGTTGTTGGGGTGGGATTAGCGTGGGGGGGTTCGCGGGTGGCTTTTGACCATTTATTTTCTCGATTCCTCATGTCTTACTCATTGTTAGAAAAAAGTTTGGTCCAAATCAGATGTTAGGTACTATATTTATTGAATATTATATGAATCCTACAAATTAAAATTGCCAATTTGGGGGCAATCAATTAGCTTAATTTATTAGAAATAAAATTATATTTCAACAAAATAATGTTGCAGGAATGCTAATATTATCAGTTTCAAACAACAGAAATGATGTTAGAACGATCTGAGATGGTGGGTGTCATGGCTTGCTGAAATGACATGGAATGACCCATTTGTTACTTCCACCAAGATCTTTCTGCAGACACAGACCTAGTCAACCTTAGTGAACAGTGCATGAGAATGGGCTGGGAGACTGAGGGAGAGAGACATGACAGAGAGAGAGAGACAAGGCTGAGAGAGAGAGAGAGAGAGCGCCTTTGCGGTGGCTGAGAGGTTTTTAAGGTCTTATCTGCACTGAGAGAGTGTGTATTGTGAGTGTGTGATGATAACTGCCTAAAGCAGTCTGTACCCATGCAGTGTGTGTGTGTGTGTGCTTGCTCGGGGGCTACACAACATTAATCTGCTGCCATATCTGTGTCTCTGTGCGTTAAAGGGATGTGGCAGGCGAGGCGCCGTGTGTGTGCGCGCGTGCGAGTGAGAGTGTGTGTGTGTGTGACGGGCAAGGCGCTGCTTCTTAAAGGGATGTGACAGCACAGCCACTGCTCCCAGGGGCCATACTGAGCAACACGCGCACGCACAACTCGTACCCCCTGCCTGTCAGAGTTGAGTCCCTGTGTCCCATGTCACCAGTCCCACGTGCTCTTACCCCAGTCACATTCCATCTTGCCATACGCACACACAGCCTTCCACTCACAGACAAACACAAAACCCCCAGACAGTCTCTGCTAAATGACAAAAAAAAATAAAAATAATAATAATAATATATATATATATATATATATATATATATGCTCACACACACATACACCTTTTGACAGCACCCCTTTTGATTTTAACGAAACATTCCATTGTAGAAGTGCTCAGAAGGTGACTTTTTGGACCTGAATGCCAAAACATTGAAGACATAAAGCTGCTCAAAGTTGACCTATTTGCATACCCCACCATACCATGAGTAGTGCTGAGCAATCACGTTTTTGTTGTTGTTTTTTAAACATTTAATGCACTATGCATTATGTGGGTTGAATGCTGTAACACAGAATAAAACAATTAATAAAAGTCCCATGATGGTAGTGACTGCCCATTACTGCTTATCACTTATTAACCATCATTTATTCACATTACTTTAAATATTTCAGTTGTTGTGTATATTACACTTGTTTTATTTGATGACTTTATTATTTCATTATTAATCATCTCTATAGAGCTGCTGCCTATGCTGTCTGACAAAATCAACATTTAGTAGTTCTTCAAAGTAAATAAGCCATACATTTATGTAGTGATGGGTGAAAAACAAATCGATAGTTACATACCGTATCGCTTTGACAATATTGCAATATTATTTTTGCGCTAGTTGGCTGTACCTACACCAAAATGCCAGTATTTTTCCTTCATAGATTGTTCTCCATCATCTTTTTAAATAGGGATCCAATTAGTTTTCAGCACTTTTACTGCCATGACTGATCAAAACTCATTTTCTCTCTCTTGTCCCTCTGCAGCAGACATATGGTAAGCAAAATGTTTGGAACATCGAATCGCAATAAAATCACAGTATCGAATCACAATATATATAGAATCGTGAGAAATCGCAATACATATCGTATCGGCACCTAAGTATTGTGATAATATCGTATCGTGAGGTCCCTGGCAATTCCCAGCCCTACTTTTATGACTGCTGAATACCAACTATCAATCACTTAGAGCATGTATTTTCAGGTAGAGATACCTCGAAGCAACTGCTCTCTATCCCTCTTGATCGTGCATTTTTCTGTCTCTTCTCTCCCTCCATGTCTGCCCCACACTAACCTAACGTAATTTTTTTTTTGTAATTTTCTGCACTAAACTATGTATAATATTGGCCTGTTGGAAATGACAACTCCCTACTACATCGCACAGTTCGGGCTTGATTTGATTGATCTCTACAGAACCTGTGCAATGTACACATTGAGCTCAAAAATAATTTTACCGACGTCGGTCAATTAGTTGTTTAAAAAACAAAAAAATTACCAAGATTTCTGTTAATCCCTCAGCACTAACCATAAGACATGCATGTGTTCATCACTGGAAAAGATAAACGGTTGAGATTGATATAATTTAAAAGCTTACAAACAGGGTTGTCAAACTATTTGAGAATTTCTTGAGAAAAAAAGTGTAATACAAATGTCATTTTTTAACCTTAAACGTAAATTATCTAAAAACGTGTAAACTATGTTGTAGCTTGGACCCCTTTTACATCATCTGAGGTTTTTGTGTTGTGCCTGCCATTGGTTGATACACAAAATGCTATTGAATACAGGGTGGGTGTCATGTTTTGGCTGATAAATATACTAAAATGTGAATACAATTGAAATTTCAAAATTGTACCGCAAAGATGGTTGGAGGTTCACACAGAGAATGTTGACTTGAATGGGAATATCTGTTGTTTTAAATTATACTGTCAATCCTCCATAGGAAACCTATTAAAATCATATAAATATAGATAATAGAATATAGAATATAATATCAGCCTTTGCCAAACCCCTTCAAATGTTCCAAAAATGCATTCAGGTGAGAAGCTGTTGGTGGGGGGAAATGCTCATAAATATTCATTTTGGCGGTGGGTAAACGTAGTTGGGCCTGATCAACACTTTCTCACTAAAGCATACTTAACAGAAGTCCACTGGCACGCTCTGATAATAAAATGATGTGCATCGCGAGCTACTACGGCTCTGGACAGTTAGCTCACAGTGTTAAGGCGCTGAGTTCCTGACATCTACTGCCACTTGCAGTGTAAATTCCAATCCCCCATGTGACGCAAATTTTTTTTTTTGAAAATGTGGACTCACATTTATTGCTGTATAAGTGCAATTATCACCTTGAAAATGAAGATTAGGGGCTCAATTCAATCCAACCTGCATTGCAGTTTTATGCAGTAGCTCTTTTTCCAATGGTCAAATTAACTGACAGTGGCCTTGTGTCCTGTATAAAAACCTACAACTACTACCAGGGCGACCCCTCTCACAGGTATGCTTTCACTTTTCAGAATTATAAGTGTGTGGGCACAGGATGAATATTGGGCAACATTTATTTTTGCCCCATGTGGGATTAGAACTCGCAACCATCGAACTGAGCCAACTGTTCTAGCTGACTGTGCCACCAGTCATAACTGTTAGGAAAAGTTACATTGAAATTACCACCATTGTCAACTATTTATTATTCCGATGGATGGAGCTACAAATATAAACGTATAATCCTCATAGCCTACATGTTTTTCTTCTTCGTAAAAGCACAGATGCGTATAAAACGGTAAGCGAAAACTTTGAATTTGGTCATATGCAGAAATGTGCCTTACTGCCTTTTGACAGTAGTCTAGTCAAGGAAGCATCATGCAAACTATATTGGCACACTCCATTTACCAAGACCATTGCCAAATAAGGCACGCTGTCACCTGCTTTTATAGTAAGCCTTGAGGTGGTACCACGCAGCACATCTAGAAGGGAGTGTATTTCATACCGAACCCCTTCCTTGAGATGACGTAGAGGCACCTTCAAGGTGCCTCTAAATCAAGATTTCAATGATAGATTTGAATCGCTAGGGGCAAAAAGAGCTAGATTTACTATTAAAAATACAAAAATATATCACTTTTGCAACTAACTGTCAAAATGAAGACCGGAGGTGTTTCACTATAAATAAGCCTAAAACATCTGGTTAAAAAAAATCACTAATAAATGATTTTTTCATTAAAGTTACTTTTTAAATTGACATTCGACAGTGGGTGGACTGCGGCCATCTTTGTGGTAGTAATTTGAAGTAAAAATGTCAATTCCATTTAAATGTCAATGGTGTACCAGCTAAATTGCAGTGGTCTGAAGAGATAGAAATATAATTCATAGAATGGACCTATGATTGAAATTACACCAAACTCAACCGTTTATATTTTCCAATTAAGACCTGGATGTCTCATGGTATGGTGGGGTATGCAAAATGGGTCAACTTTGAGCACCTCCAACTCCTAAACGTTTTTTACCTGACGACTCCAACAATTATTCCGCTGCTCTATGTTCACTACATACTTCAGTCCGAGACTGCCATTGTTGAAGTCGTTTGTGGTGACGTCAAAATGAGGGGTGATGTACAAAACAAAGTCATCAGTGATTGGATAATCTCTAACCAATCAGAGTATCAAAGGCAATGACACATTTTCAAAATGGCGCTTTCCCCACATGTGTTTGTTTTGGCTCTGGCCCAAGTCATCGGTTTCTGGGACCAATCAATGGTTAGAATGTGTTTGCGTTCTAGAAATAGTCAGGGAGGTACTCAGATCCAGACGCATTGCAGAGAATAAACTAACATCCGTGGCGTAGCGTTTGGCCGGAGCAAGGAGTTTGGGTAGCCAGGCAAAAATGTTTTGGCATTCAGGTTCAAAAAGTCACTTTCTGACCACTTCTTCCATGGGCAAATATGTATGGAACCAAGATATGGTCACTATGCCAGGGTTCTCCACAAATAAGAGGAGCGCACCGCCACCTTGTCGACTTGGCTGCGATACTATTTAAAGATTTCAGAGCAAATTAAACAGATTTTTAGAAATGATAGAGCAGCTATCTTTGATCGGCAATGACATTGTCGAATCATATAAACTTTGTAACGGTAGTCAAACAAAAGTCAAATGACCAAAGTTGCTAAGCTTGCTAGATAACCTCCAAATGAATTACAGAATATATCTTATATTTATACAGATAGCAGATCAGCTCATGAATAAGAGGGGGAAATGTTATAGCGGTAATTTGACATGCATATGCGAGAGACGTGCTTTGATAATGCAACCTATGGATTACAGAATAAAGTTAGGAATTTTCATGTGAGACAGGAGTCAGGATTTTGGGTTTTAGTGGGATTGGGACTGGATATGAAAATAGCCTAGGCTCTAGGACATGAGAAGATAGAATTTTCCCTCATGCCTCTCTGAATTGTTAACAGTACTCATGTCTGTGACAGAGATGCCCATGTAGTGTAAATTGTGCATAGGCCTATGACATTTGTGACTGTCTGAAGAGTCACAATGACAGCTCAGAGGCACACATTATTTTATAGGCTATACCAGTGGTTCCCAACCAGGGCTACTAGGACCCCTGGGAGTACTTGGCCTATCCACAGGGGGTACTTGAGAAAACATATGAGCCAATAGGCCTACTGGTAAAATGCACATGAGCGGGTACTTCTGGGGAACTCCAGGCAGGGCAAAATTCAGTTGGTGGTACAGTAACCAAAAAAGGCTGGGAACCACTGGGCTATACTGTAGGGGTTTTCCTGTAGGGTTTATTAACTGCATTCGGGTCGCGTGGCAAGCCCTACTTTAGATTACAGTAGAGAATAATTTAAAAAGCAACTTAAGAAACATAAATACAGTCTGGTGAGGGATGCTGACAGGCATGGAAATTACAGGGAGGGAGGTTGTATGTTATCTACTCACAAAGACGAGATGAGTTTGGAGCAGAGCGTGTGTGTTTACCCTTCCATTCTGATCAAACACTCCGGTGTGTAATTGGCTCTCTGTTCTCGTGACAACCCAGTGCGTTAGAATGTCTGTCATAGCCGATGACGGGAGGAGGTCAGAGAGGGCAGCACTGACAGATGTGTGAGAGAGAGAGACACACCACACACTCATAAAGCACACATTTACAGGACAACTTCGGCAAGATTCTGTGAAGACAGCACAAGGGTGTTAAGTGTATTTTCTCAGCAAGTGTGTATGTGTGTGTGTGTGTGTGTGTGTGTGTGTGTGTGTACAGTGCATTTTCCCTTCCTAAGCCCTAGTTCAAACAGCGCTCTATCGCCGCACAGAACAAAAAAATAAGTCACTTTCTTTTTGGAAGAGTGGGGATAGAGTGCCGTCTGAAACAATAGAGTACGCCTCGTAGTAGAGCAGTTCTTCCACTATCGGGATAAATGGTAATGTGTGTTAATTGCATGCAAATAAAGGTTGCTTCTTGACCACACCCACAACGGAAGCACAATCATGGCTTCAGATTCGCAGGTGGAGGACATCTCTGAGAGGTCGCTGTTACGCTCGAATTCCACCCAAAACCAGCCAAGGAAGTCTGCTGCAGTGTTGAGAGCGGTGGTATGAAACCAATCGGTACGTCAATCAAAGCTCTTAACCGTGCCAGCCCGTTCAAAATGTCTATTCAGTTCGACTCGCCATTAATTCAGTGTCTGAACTGTGCGTCGGGGAAAGTAAACAGAAACATTTGGAGTGAAAGGAACCCAATGCACCCAGATAAACAGTGAGCACTGCAGCTAGTCTGACTTCTGCACAGCCATGGGACTCAATAGTATTTAGTTGGAGACAGGTTAGGGGGAGGTCTGTTTTGGTGAGTTTCTGTACTTCTTCCTTCTCATACCAGAATACCGATCTACTAAAATGAAGTCAGACAAGCATCAAATAATCTCAGCACACACTCTCTCTCTCTCTCTCTCTTTTTCACACACATAATTCACCTGTTCAGAGATCAGCCAGAGTCTCTAAGTGTGTCTAGCGGAAAGGAATGCACCCGTCAACTGATGTGTATGTGTGCGTACCTCCCTGTGTGTGTTTGTGTTCTTGCGCCTGCATGTTTCTCTTTGGGTGCGAATACCGTTTGTCCAAGAAACAGTGTATGTGAATGATGTGTAACGTGTAATGTGACCGTGTGTGTTTTGCATGTGTGTGAGTGTGTGTCTAGGGCCGGCCATGAGAGTCTGTGGAGCCCTGTGGAGCCCTGTGGACCAGGAAACAGACAGGGCTTTGTGGGAGTGGAAGGGGCCTGCACTCTCCACCCCTCTTTCCTTCTCTCCCCCACCCCCCTTTCCTTCTCTCCCACCCCTCTTTCCTTCTCTCCCCCACCCCCCTCTGCTTCTCTCCCCACCCCCTCTCCTTCTCTCCCCCACCCCTCTCTTCTCTCCCCTCCCCCCTCTCCTTCTCTCCCCCACCCCCTCTCCTTCTCTCCCCACCCCCCCCCCTCTGCTTCTCTCCTTCTCTCCCCACCCCTTCTGCTTCTCTCCTTCTCTCCCCACCCCTTCTGCTTCTCTCCTTCTCTCCCCACCCCTTCTCTCCTTCTCTCCCCCACCCCTTCTGCTTCTCTCCCCCACCCCTTCTCTCTCTCCCCCACCCCTTCTCTCCTTCTCTCCCTCACCCCCCCTCTCCTTCTCTCCCCACCCCTCTCTCTCCCCCACCCCCCTCTCTCCTCTCCCCCCTCTGCTTCTCTCCCACACCCCCCTCTCCTTCTCCCCCCCACTCCCCTCTGCTTCTCTCCCACACCCCCCTCTGCTTCTCTCCCGCACCCCCTCTCCTTCTCTCCCGCACCCCCTCTCCTCCACCCCCTCTCCTTCTCTCCTCCACCCCCTCTCCTTCTCTCCTCCACCCCCTCTCCTTCTCTCCTCCACCCCTCTCCTTCTCTCCTCCAACCCCTCTCCTTCTCTCCTCCAACCTTCCCTTCTCTCCTCCACCCCCTCTCCTTCTCTCCTCCACCCCTCTCCCCATCCCCTTCACTCCCTTTAAGACTGACTCCTT
>NW_028162077.1:0-5000 GCF_964263955.1 Coregonus lavaretus
GCTGGAGTTAAGTTACCCAGTGTGAAAGTGGCTGGAGTTAAGTTATTCAGTAGTACAGGGCATGGTCTGCACACGGGGGTGCAGGGCACGGGGGTACTGGGCACGGGGGTGAAAGGCATGGGGGTGCAGGGCACGGGGGTGCTGGAGGGCACACACAGTCACTGATTTGATGGTAGCGACTGAATAAAAGACACATTGACGTCAGACACTGCACTGAGAGCAGAATCTGTACTTACATCAAACATCATTATCCTCATCATTATCATTGTCCTGCTTCTCTTCCTCCTCTTCTTGCTCCTCCTCCTCCTCTTCCTCTGCCTCGTCCTCCTCTTCCTCTGCCTCATCCTCGTCCTCCTCTTCCTCATACTCTTCCTCGTCCTCCTCTTCCTCGTACTCGTCCTCCTCCTCCTCTTCCTCTGCCTCGTCCTCGTCCTCCTCCTCCTCTTCCTCTGCCTCGTCCTCCTCCTCCTCTTCCTCGTCCTCCTCCTCTTCCTCTTCCTCTTCCTCTTCCTCATCTTCCTCTGCCTCGTGCTCCTCCCCCTCCTCCTCTTCCTCGTCCTTGTCCTCCTCTTCCTCTGCCTCGTCCTCCTCCTCTTCCTCTGCCTCGTCCTCCTCCTACTTCTCCTCCTCCTCTTCCTCTTCCTCCTCCTCCTCTTCCTCTGCCTCGTCCTCCTCCTCTTCCTCTGCCTCGTCCTCCTTCTCCTCTTCCTCTGCCTCGTCCTCCTCCTGCTTCTCTTCTTCCTCATCCTCATCATCATCATCATCATTGTAATATGCATGATTTAGGAAAAGGTATGAAAGTGTACTTCTCTCTCCCTCTCTCATCTTGCCAATGTTCAGAGAGAGAGAGAAAGAAAGAGAGAGATAGAGATCGAGAGAGATAGGGAATGAGAGAGAGAGAGAGACAGAAAGAGAGAGATAGAGATAGAGAGAGAGAGGGAGCGAGAGAGAGAGAGAGAGAGCAGAGGGAGAGAGAGAGAAAGAGAGCAGAGGGAGAGAGAGAGAGAGAGAGAGAGAGAGAGAGAGAGAGAGAGAGCAGAGGGAGATAGAGAGAGAGAGAGAGCAGAGAGAGAGAGAGAGAGAGCAGAGGAGAGAGAGAGAGAGAGAGAGAGAGAGAGAGAGAGAGAGCAGAGGGAGAAAGCAAGACAGAGAGCAAGAGAGAGAGATAAAGAGAGAGAAAGAAAGAGGAAGTAGAGGGACAGAGAAGAGGACAGAATGCTGAATAATGCACTAAGACAGCTTCAGGGCTTGTGTTGTATTTCTCTAAGAGCAGAAGGGAATTTCTCTGCTCTCGCAATTACTTTTAATTGGTAAACCTCTTCCCTTTCTAAATAAGCCTATTTTTACATTTGTAGGAGGAAGGTGTTGGAATAGCTTTCTCTCCCAGGGGAGTATGACGCTGTAGATAGGTAGCGTTCCTGTACTATGGGAAGTAGATGCAGGGAGAGCAAAGGAAACCACAATTCATCTTTAGGAAAAGTTTGAAGAAAAACCTAAGGAGGGACGTTATAATTAATGGACATTTTTCGTAGGGGTTGATACATTTTATGTTAGGGAAATTACAAACTTTAGAATCCCTTTTAAACATTGAATTCACTACAAGTTTGCATTTCCTGCACAGTTCTCATCAACAAAAGAGTGATCAAATTTAGATCCAACATCTGTTGGTTAAACTAAGGGAACTACCTAACAACATACGGTATAGTTGCATATGATCCTATATCATTGTCTGGTGATGGTATTTGTTGCAATTGACCCCTGGAGGATTCCAACCAGTCAATGACAGGATTCCCGTGGGAATCGAACCCACAACCCTGGCATTGCAAAACGCCATGCTCTACCAACTGAGCTACACAGGATCATCAAAAGAACATTCAGTGGAATTAAAATCACTCTAGCCGTTTGCTCGCTTCGGCGTCAAAAACACAAACATGTTTGCACTCCCATATTCAGACACGTTGATGAGAAAGCGGTATCTTTTTAAATTAGATCCCATATTCAGACGCGTTGATGAGAAAGTGGTATCTTTTATATTAGATAGACAGCCTTACTTTAAAGTATGTTGACATAATATGCATTCATCAAGCCCAGGAAGTACAATCATCAGTATGCTGCTGCACACACACACACACACACACACACACACACACACACACACACACACACACACACACACACACACACACACACACACACACACACACACACACACACACACACACACACACACACACACACACACATACATACAAACACACAGTCTTGAACAGCTAAGCCTGTGGGGACACACAATTCAGTCCCATTCAAAATCCTATTTTCCCTAACCACTAACCCTAACCCTAAACCTAACCATAACCATAACCATAACCATAACCATAACCATAACCATAACCATAACCATAACCCTGATCCGTACTCTTACCCTAACCCTAAACCTAACCCTAGCTCCTAACCCTAACCCTAAACCTAACCCTAGCTCCTAACCCTAACCCTAAACCTAACCCTAGCTCCTAACCCTAACCCTAAACCTAACCCTAGCTCCTAACCCTAACCCTAAAACTAACCCTAGCTCCTAACCCTAACCCTAAAACTAACCCTAGCTCCTAACCCTAACCCTTAACGTAATTCTAACCCTAACACTAATTATAACCTTAACCCTAAACCCCCTAGAAATAGCATTTGACCTTGTGGCGACCAACAAAATGTCCCCAGTTGGTCAGATTTTTGTTTGTTTACCACAAGAACAGTTAAACACACACACACACACACACACACAAACACAAACACACACTCAGACACACACACAAACAAACACACACAGACACATTCAGACACACACACACACACACACACTCAGACACACACACACACACACACACACAAACACAAACACACACAGAGAGAGAGAGAGAGAGAGAGAGAGAGAGAGAGAGAGAGAGAGTCATCAGTATGCAGCTGAGAGGAACTATTAAGGTGCCATAGTCATTTAAAAACACCGTGCAGCATTACCATAAGTTACATTATTTCAGATTTTGTAAAGGGGAAGCAATTATCCCTGAGAATAGCCCATTCTGATGGCAGAACAGTCTTTATGGAGCGGCCCCAGTGAACAGGCCTCCTATTGTGTTGGTGTTCCTTTGTGAGTGACATACAGACTATTCACTCTTTCAATACAAATACACTTGTCTGGCCTTTTATTAATTTGTATGGTGCAGAAAACACTGGTGTATCAGACAAGTTATTACAGAACACAAATGAGACCAATCAAATACCACCAGGAGAACAAGGTGGGAAAATAACAGAGGCTACAACGCTGTCCCAATACTGTGCATTGATCCGTTCAGAAAGACAGACTGGAAACAGGGCTGAAATTGGATGAGACAAGCACATGCAGAGTTGATTGGTTTTACAGTAGGACAATGTTATGGGGACGTCAATGGGAGGTGCAAAGAGGAAAAATAAGCAGAACATCACAGTTGGAAAGTGTTCATGGGTAATCCCCCCCCCCCCCCCCCCCCGCTCCCTTACTGAGTTGCTGGGGTCATGAACGCAGAGAGGGGACCGTTTATCCAGCACCATACTGTGATGATGTGCTTCGTAATTACCCAGCATGCCTGGCAGTATGATAGTAGGATCATCCTGATGATCAGGGGGCATCACATCTGGCCTGGACAGATGTTCACACTTATGATACCAGGGACAGGTGTCTGTGGGTGTTTTGTTTTCACACACCAGAGTATGTGAGTGGAGCGGAGCTGGAGAGCGTGGAGCAGAGGAGCGGAGCATGGAGAGAAATTCCCAAAGGCTGGAGCGTCGGCCTTCTCCCCCGCTCCAACTTCGCTCCATTAGTGCTTACTTCACGAGCTCAGGGGGCGTGCCATCCCAGCATGCATTTGTAGTCTACTTGTGCTGCTATATTATAGCCCCTTGCTTTAGCTACTGTCATGGAGTTGGTAAATATTTTCATAAAGAAACTGATAAAACACACAGGTGCTCAATCAAGGTGACTTACAAAGATGAGGACCAAGAGCAAGAGAGGGAGTGTGGTGATGCAGTGTCCACAACTAAAGAATCATTGTGGAATCTGAAAAAAAACACATATTACGAAATCATGATGGTGTACTTACTACGTGCACATGCTAACAGAAAGGAATGAGGTGGGTAGATAACTAAGTGTGTCATTGTAGCAAAGTATTTGTAAACTAGAAATCAGATCTCTTAAAAGTTTCCTTTATTTTTGTTCTATAATCTATACAAAAGGCCATTATTGATTTTGACCCAATAGGCCTGGCATATTTTGTCTAAAAACCTTTAGGCCTACCTATAGAACAATTTTAAAACAACTTTGCATCTCTGCCCAGCCTGGTGAGAGAGGCCAAAAGGGTGTTTAGCTTCCCCAGTGGCTCTACAGGGTGGAGAGGATATTCTCCGCTGCTGGCTTGATCTCCAGGCACCATGGAGAGGATATTCTCCGCTGCTGGCTTGATCTCCAGGCACCATCGCATGAGCCTGAAGCCACAGACTGGCCAAACTCCTGTTTCTTAAAATGAATTCTAAAAAATGGGCACTAATAAGTCATTTTTTGTTTAATTTGTATTTAATTATAAGTAGGTCACAGCCTAGTCACAGCCTATGTATCGACTATAATGATTTAAAACAACTAAATGCTGTTTAAATGCTGAGCCCTTTATGTCCCTGGCAGTCTATTGTGTTTCACTTAAACATGCTTCACGATGTATTTCGTTGTAGGCTGTAGCCTTGAAATAATATAAATAATATATCCTAAATAATTCATTTTCGTTCCTTCTTAGGCTCCCTGTCTGGCTCCTGACCTGTTTAGAGTGTTTATATGCTGTTTAATGTGACATGTAGTGTAAATGATGTGCGCTTTGTACATTCACCTTGTCATGTTTATTGAAATGCTTTTCATTCAAATTCATATCCAGCTAGTCACAAAAATAGACGCGTGTTGGTTAAATTGTGATTTTAATGAATGGAGC
>NW_028162077.1:10000-25000 GCF_964263955.1 Coregonus lavaretus
ATATATGTAGACCTGTTGTGAAATATATTGCGTTATTTTATGGCAGGTTATGACACCTACATAAGAGCGTCAAAACCCACAAAACCTACCACACAAGGCAAAACATTCCAATACACCATAGCCTACTTGTCAACAGTATGTTTATATTCTATAAAACAATTTTAATTGACCATATTAAATTATCATTGTAATTGCTCACAC
Source organism: Coregonus lavaretus (assembly GCF_964263955.1). NCBI lineage: Eukaryota > Metazoa > Chordata > Actinopteri > Salmoniformes > Salmonidae > Coregonus > Coregonus lavaretus. The sequence continues at coordinate 10,202 of NW_028162077.1, forward strand.
AGTGATGTCAGACATGCACCAACCCCAATGCTCTGTTTCTGATGACTGGGATGAATGCAGGAGCAGATTTCAGGAGCAGGACAAGACACCGTATTTGTGACTGATGACTGACATAAGGGCATGTACCTGATAAGCCTATCTGGCTTGTATGATTATGATGGTCATAATGCTTCTTGACAGTGTCATAAAGTGTATTTTCTACAAGTTATTTAAAATATGATGAAAAAAAATTACATGTCTGTGACGAATTCATTACAACAACAAACAACAACAAAGGACTTAAGAAAAAAACTTTCAAACGAAATAAAACATTTGAATAAATGTGGGTTTTGACACTCATGTAGGTGTCATAACCACCATTAAAAAAATGCCATATACAGTGCATTCGGAAAGTATTCAGACCCCTTGACTTATTCAACATTTTGTTACGTTACAGCCTTATTCTAAAATGGATTAAATTGTTGTTTTTTCCCTAATCAACACAATACCCCATAATGAAAAAGGAATAACAGTTTCATTTTTTATTTTTTTGCAAATGTATTACAAATAAACAACTGAAATATCACATTTACATAAGTATTCAGACCCTGTACTCAGTACTTTGTTGAAGCACCTTTGGCAGAGATTACAGCCTCGAATCTTCTTGGGTATGATGCTACAATCTTGGCACACCTGTATTTGGGGAGTTTCTCCCATTCTTCTCTGCAGATCCTCTCAAGCTCTGTCAGGTTGGATGGGGAGCGTCACTGCACAGCAATTTTCAGGTCTCTCCAGAGATGTTCGATCGGGTTCAAGTCCGGGCGCTGGCTGGGCCACTCAAGGACATTCAGAGACTTGTCCCGAAGCCACTCCTGCGTTGTCTTGGCTGTGTGCTTAGGGTCGTTGTCCTGTTGGAAGGTGAACCTTCTCCCCAGTCTGAGGTCCTGAGTGCAATGGAGCAGGTTGACTAGTCTCCCAGTCCCTGCTGCTGAAAAACATTCCCACAGCATGATGCTGCCACCATCATGTTTCATTGTAGGGATGGTGCCAGGTTTCCTCCAGGCGTGACGCTTGGTATTCAGGCCAAAGAGTTTCATCAGACCAGAGAATCTTGTTTCTCATGGTCTGAGAGTCTTTAGGTGCCTTTTGGCAAACTGCAAGTGGGCTGTCATGTGCCTTTTACTGAGAAGTGGCTTCCATCTGGCCACTCTACCATAAAGGTCTGATTGGTGGAGTGCTGCAGAGATGGTTATCCTTCTGGAAGGTTCTCCCATGTCCAAAGAGGAACTCTGGAGCTCTGTCAGAGTGACCATCGGGTCCGTGGTCACCTCTCTGACCAAGGCCCTTCTCCCCAGATTACTTGGTTTGCCCGAGTGTCAGCTCTAGGAAGAGCCTTGGTGGTTCCAAACTTCTTCCATTTAAGAATGATAGAGGCCACTGTGTTCTTGGGGACCTTCAATGCTGCAGAAATTTTTTGGTACCCTTCCCTAGATCTGTGCGTCGACACAATTCTGTCTCGGAGCTCTACGGACAATTCCTTTGACCTATTGGCTTGGCTTTTGCTCTGACATGCACTGTCAACTGTGGGACCATATATAGACAGGTGGGTGCCTTTCCAAATCATTTCCAATCAATGGTATTTACCACAGGTGGACTCCAATCAAGTTGTAGAAACATCTCAAGGATGATCAATGGAAACAGGATGCACCTGAACTCAATTTGAGTTTCATAGCAAAGGGTCTGAATACTTATGTAAATAAGGTATTTCTGTTTTTTATTTTTAATACATTTACAAACATTTCTAAAAATGTGTTTTTCGCTTTGTCATTTTGGGGTATTGTGTGTAGATTTAATCAATTTTAGAATAATGCTGTAACGTAACAAAATGTGGAAAAAGTCAAAGGGTCTAAAAACTTTCCGAAAGCATTGTATGTCACAACAGGTGTAAATATATGGGTCATGACAGTGTTATGATCCTATTATGACAGGTTATGACAAGTTATGAACGTGTCATAAAGTGTTATGACACTGGGTGTCAAGTAAATTGTTACCTGAACTAATCCCCAACAACATGCCCACGGGGCTGGGTAGACACGCTGTACATACGTGTGTGTTTACATGTTAGCAAGCACACTCAAGCTATTCTCTGCATGTTTACCTTTTCAACTGCAAAACAACAATTGTGAAACAGGAGACTAAGTGTGCGTCTGTGTTCCAGGGTGGAGAGAAGTCATGGTTTATTCCAGCCTGCCCTCGGCAGCGTGACCATAGTCACCACAATCTGAGACAGTCACAAAAACAGCCAATCACCACAACAAATTTAAGATTAAATAACTGCCTCTAATAACTGCCTCTGTGTTGTGTGTGTTGTTTGTGTGTGTTGTGTGTGTGTTGTGTGTGTATGCTGAATTGTGAATATTGTGTATACTTAGAAAATGGAAGTTGGCTTGGGAAAGCTATCTAACTGGACTTGGCATTCATGTGGACAGTGGTGGAAAAAATACTCAATTGTCATACTTGAGCAAAAGTAAATATACCTTACAGGTTTTTCCAACTGCTTACACACGTTTTCAAAACTATGTCGCCTTTTTTCAAAACTCTACACACAATTCCCAAAACTGCACACACAAAATGAAAAATGCCTCACATCTCCTTCAAAATGTAACACTTCATTCAAAATGCCATAAACACATGTCAGAATGAAGCGTTTGCATCAAATGGCAAACACTACTTTCATAATAGTAAATATTTGGATATACCATGTGAACACTGTTGTTCTAAATCTAAAGCTCTTTGGTCTTTCATAGGCTTATATCTACATTTCAATACAATGTTCTACAGTGAAGGTAATCTGCTGAGAGGGGTAACAAGTACACTGTAAACACCAATGCAATGTAGAAACAGAAAATATTTATTAGGCCAAACATTACTGTTGTATACAGTAGCATACAACAAAACCATAAACATATGTAAACCAAAAGTATATTCTTTAGAATACAGTAAAGAACACAATTGTGTGTGGGGGTCCCATGGGGGGCAGTCCAGGAATTGGTAGGGGGGTGGGGGGTGGGGGGGGGGCAGTCACCAGTGCTAAGCTACGCTTCATCTCTTCTCCGGGCTGGGTCTGGCCACAATACTTCGTCCACATCACAAGATATGTTTTCTCTTGCCAAACATCGAGGGAAGTATCTCCTAGCATGGCGTATCCAACCTTGGACAGAGGCAACCTCTATGTCCCCACATGCGTCCTCCATTGCCTGGAGAAGCGGCATGCGGGCATAGGGTTGGCAATCATACACTTTCCAGCGCCAGGCTGAGAAGAATTCCTTTATGGGATTTAGAAAAGGTGAATATGGGGGTAGGTACAAAACTACAAATTGTGGATGGGTGGCAAACCAGTTTTGGACCAGAACAGCCCGGTGAAAACTAACATTGTCCCATATAACCACAAATCTAGCAGGCTCCTGATCAGAATCAGGGACAAGCATTGTGTAAATTGCATCCAGAAAAGTGAGCATATGGCCGGTGTTGTACGGACCCAGTGTGGCATTGTGATGGAGGACCCCGTTTTGAGTGATGGCAGCACACATAGTTATATTACCCCCACGCTGTCCAGGGCATTGGTAATTGCCCTCTGTCCTATTACATTTATTCCGCGCCGCCTAGTTTTGGTTTACGTATGTTTATGGTTTTGTTGTATGCTACTGTATACAACAGTAATGTTTGGCCTAATAAATATTTTCTGTTTCTACATTGCATTGGTGTTTACAGTGTACTTGTTACCCCTCTCAGCAGATTACTTTCACTGTAGAACATTGTATTGAAATGTAGATATACAGTGGGGAGAACAAGTATTTGATACACTGCCGATTTTGCAGGTTTTCCTACTTACAAAGCATGTAGAGGTCTGTAATTGTTATCATAGGTACACTTCAACTGTGAGAGACTGAATCTAAAACAAAAATCCAGAAAATCACATTGTATGATTTTTAAGTAATTAATTTGCATTTTATTGCATGACATAAGATCACCTACCAACCAGTAAGAATTCCGGCTCTCACAGACCTGTTAGTTTTTCTTTAAGAAGCCCTCCTGTTCTCCACTCATTACCTGTATTACAGTTTTTCTCAATTGTTTACACACAAATACTGGTACTTGAGACACAATGACCACAACATGTAACTCATGAACCAACCCCCTGAACCAATTCTGCTAAACTACAAGCACAATTCCTTCTTTACACTCAAATTGCAGTTCTACAACACACTTTTTTCTAAACACTACACACAAATCTTTGCATTTGGCACAATTTTCATGCAGAAAATCTCTTGTTTTCACAATGAACACACTGCCATTCAAATATGCACACTGACTCATCACATGGGCAAACACCCGTCACACAGTTTTATAATTAGCAATCAGAGCTTTAGCATAAAAGGGCAACAGGTGAGCTCTTCTGTTTTGGAGCAATGGATGCCAACATTGGAAACAGAGGCAGAGCCATAGGAGTGAGAGTAAGAGGAGGAGGACGGGGAGGACAAGGACGAGGACGAGGACGAGGAAGGCCAAGGACCGTAATCTCTGATGAGATCCGAGCCACTTTGGTTGATCATGTGGTCAACCATGGTCTAACAATGAGGGAGGCCGGGCAAAGAGTACAGCCAAATTTGAGCAGGTACACTGTAGCATCCATCATCCGGACATTCCGAAATGAGAATAGGTAAGAAATCTATTAACACTAGAAAATTGCAGTACTGCATATCAATACAGTACTCAATGAGTACAGTAGTACAGTATTGCCTGTGGACTGTTCTGTATGACTGTAAAAATAAAGTAAGTTTAAAGTATTTGGGAAATGTATTTCTACTTTGTATTTACAGCATTTTACTATTTGTTTGGCAGAACTGAAAGATTACCAACACAAGGTGGTCTGGAACGTGTTCTGTCTCCTGAACAGGAAACTGAAATAATGAACATGGTCCTAGAAAATAACGCCATAACATTACGATATTTCAAAAATATTGATAGGGTAAGCTTATCAACACTGGACTGTGTCTTGCACAGAAATAATCTCAGGATGAAGCAGGTCTACAGGGTGCCATTTGAACGCAATTCAGAAAGAGTCAAAGAATTGCGATATAACTATGTGCAAGTGAGTCCTATACAATCCCACAATTGATGCATACTCTCAACACTGTATGAAATATACATATTTCAGTATTGTAATCATAATGATTGTGCTACACAATAGTGACCACTCCATGTCTATTTCTGATATTGTCATGTGTGTTTCAGAGAGTCCTTGAGCTAGAGGTGGCTGCAGTGGAGCACCAGTTCATCTTCATTGATGAGGTTGGATTCAACCTCACAAAAAGACGAAAGAGGGGAAGGAATATCATCGGCCAGCGTGCCATTGTTCAAGTCCCTGGCCAGCGCGGAGGTAACATCACAATGTGTGCAGCGATTACCCACCACGGCGTCATCCATCACCATGCTACCCTTGGCCCCTACAACACCGCCCATCTGATCACATTCCTGGACACCCTACACAACACACTCATTCCACCAGATCAGGTAGATGGCCCAGAGCAGCTCAGGTACGTTGTCATTTGGGACAACGTAAGTTTCCACAGGGCTGCTCTGGTTCGTAACTGGTTCACTGCCCACCCACGCATTTTAGTTGTTTATCTCCCTCCATATTCTCCATTCCTCAATCTATTGAGGAATTTATTTCTGCCTGGAGATGGAAAGTGTATGACCGAAATCCACAAACGCGTATACCTCTTCTCCGAGCTATGGAAGACGCATGTGGAGATATAGCAGCTGATTCTTTTCATGGCTGGAATCGCCATGCTAGGCGATATTTCCCCCGCTGCTTGGCCAGGGAAAATATTGCTTGTGATGTGGATGAGGTGCTGTGGCCAGACCGCAACAGAAGAGAGGATGCAGCATAGTTTTTTTTTATTTTTTTATTTTTTTTTACTGTAACTGTATACATTAAATTCTTCTGTTTTGTATGTAGACCACTGTATGTGCAACTTTGTGTTGGTTGGGAATGGGATGTACACTGTGTACATTGTTTTTGTGCGGAAAATTAAATATATTTGTTACCGTGTATTTGTGTGTTCTGAGTATAAAAACAATATTCTCAAATATTTTACAACACACTTATGTATGTACTGTCTGTAGTAATGGCAACACTGAACCAAAAAAAGGCCTAAGTCATTATGATGAATGGCGAAGAAGTGTTTTCCATTCATCATAGTGTTTTACATTGAGCACATCAGTGTTCAACTGGTTCTTATAAATGTATATTCATATGATGGTTTGTGTGTGTCATTTGAAAACAAAATACCATTTTGATAAGAAATAACATTGTTTTGAATGTAAAGTTTCATTTTGCTGGAGAATTGAGGGGCTTTGCCCATTGTGTGTGTGTTTTTTTATTTGTGTGTAGAGTTCTGAGAATATGAGGCATGCTTTCAGAAAATGTGTGTAAACAATCGAGAAAAACCGTAATTACTTAGAAATCATACAATGTGATTTTCTGGATTTTTGTTTTAGATTCCATCTCTCACAGTTGAAGTGTACCTATGATAAAAATTACAGACCTAGAACAAGTGTTTACATGGTATAGCCAAAAATGCACTATTATGAAATAAGTGTTTGCCATATGATGCAAATGCTTCATTTTGACATGTGTTTATGGCGTTTTGAATGCAGTGTTACATTTTGAAGGAGATGTGAGGCATTTTGCATTTTGTGTGTGCAGTTTTGGGAATTGTGTGTAGAGTTTTGAAAAAAGGAGACATAGTTTTGAAAACGTGTGTAAGCAGTTGGAAAAAACTGTTAGCAAACCAGACGGCACGGCACCATTTTCTAGTTTTTATTTATTTATGGAAAGCCAGAGGCACACTCCAACACTCAAACATAATTTACAAACGAAGCATTTGGGTTTAGTGAATCCGCCAGATCAGAGGCAGTAGGGATGACCAGGGATGTTCTGTTAATAAATGTGTGAATTGGACCATTTTTCCTGAGTACTTTTGGGTGTCAGGGAAAATGTATGGAGTAAAAAGTACATAATTTTCTTTAGGAATGTAGTGAAGTGAAAGTAAAAGTTGCCAAAAAGATCAATAGTAAAGTAAAGTACAGATACTCAAAAAAAACTTTAAACTATTTTTAATTAAGTACTTTAATCAACTGCATGCGGAGCAGACAATTTTACTCAATCTCTCTGATATAAGATGCTGTAGAGGGAGAGGGATACAGGTGGAGGCATTGGGATACAGGTGGGGGCAGTGGGGAATAGGTGGGGCAGAGAAAAAATTAATAAAAATAATATATATATAGCCATTTAGCAGACGCTTTTATCCAAAGCGACTTACAGTCATACGTGCATACATTTTTTGTGTATGGGTGGTCCCGGGGATCGAACCCACTACCTTGGCGTTACAAGCGCCGTGTTCTACTAGCTGAGCTACAGAGGACAGGTGGGGGCAGTGGGGAACATGTGGGGGCAGTGGGGAACAGGTGGGGGCAGAGGGGAACATGTGGGTGCTAGTGGGGAACCGGTGGGGGCAGTGGGGAACAGGTGGGGGCAGTGGGGAACAGGTGGGGGCAGAGGGATACAGGTGGGGGTAGAGGGATACAGGTGGGGGAGAGGGGAACATGTGGGGGCAGTGGGGAACAGGTGGAGGCAGAGGGGAACATGTGGGGGCTAGTGGGGAACAGGTGGGGGCAGTGGGGAACAGGTGGGGGCAGTGGGGAACAGGTGGGGGCAGAGGGATACAGGTGGGGGTAGAGGGATACAGGTGGGGGCAGAGGGGAACAGGTGGAGGCTAGTGGGGAACAGGTGGGGGCAGTGGGGAACATGTGGGGGCAGTGGGGAACAGGTGGGGGAAGAGGGGAACATGTGGGGGCAGTGGGGAACAGGTGGGGGCAGAGGGGAACAGGTGGGGGCAGAGGGGAACATGTGGGGGCTAGTGGGGAACAGGTGGGGGCAGTGGGGAACAGGTGGGGGCAGAGGGATACAGGTGGGGGCAGTGAGGAACAGGTGGGGGCAGTGGGGAACAGGTGGAGGCAATGGGGAACAAGTGGGGGCAGTGGGATACAGCTGTGGGCAGTGGGATACAGGTGGGGGCAGTGGGGAACAGGTGGGGGCAGTGGGATACAGGTGGGGGCAGAGGGATACAGGTGGGGGCAGAGAGATACAGGTGGGGGGGATACAGGTGGGGGCAGAGGGGAACAGGTGGAGGCTAGTGGGGAACAGGTGGGGGCAGTGGGGAACATGTGGGGCAGTGGGGAACAGGTGGGGGCAGAGGGGAACAGGTGGGGCAGTGTGGAACAGGTGAAGGCAGTGGGGAACTGGAGGGGGCAGAGTGATACAGGTGGGGGCATTGGGATACAGGTGAGGGCAGAGGGATTTAGGTGGGGGCAGAGGGATACAGGTGGTGGCAGAGGGGAACAGGTGGAGTCTAGTGGGGAACAGGTGGGGGCAGTGGGGAGTAGGTGGGGCCAGTGGGGAACAGGTGGGGGCAGTGGGGAATAGGTGGGGGCAGTGGGGAACAGGTGGGGGAAGAGGGGAACAGTTGGGGCAGAATGGAACAGGTGGGGGCAGTGGGGAACAGGTGGGGGCAGTGGGGACAGGTGGGGGCAGTCGGGAACAGGTGGAGGCAGAGGGGAACAGGTGGGGGCAGTGGGGAACAGGTGGGGGCAGAGGGGAACAGATGTGGCAGAGGGATACAGGTGGGGGCAGTGGGGAACAGGTGGGGGCAGTGGGGAACAGGTGGGGGCAGTGGGATACAGGCGGAGGCAGTGGGGAACACGTGGGGGCAGTGGGGAAAAGGTGGGGGCAGAGGGATACAGGTGGGGGCAGAAGGAAACAGGTGGGAACAGGTGGGGGATGTGGGGAACAGGTGGGGGCAGAGGGATACAGGTGGGGGCAGTGGGGAATAGGTGGGGGCCGTGGGGAACAGGTGGGGGCAGTGGGGAACAGGCGGGGGCAGAGGGATACAGGTGGGGGCAGTGGGATACAGGTGGGGGCAGTGGGGAACAGGTGGGGGCAGTGGGGATCAGGTGGGGGCAGTGGGATACAGGTGGGGGCAGTGGGGAACAGGTGGGGGCAGTGGGGAACAGGTGGGGGCAGTGGGATACAGGTGGGGGCAGAGGGGAACAGGTGGAGGCTAGGGGGGAACAGGTGGGGGCAGTGGGGAAGAGGTGGAGTCTAGTGGGGAACAGGTGGGGGCAGTGGGGAACATGTGGGGGCAGAGGGGAATAGGTGGGGGCAGTGGGGAACAGTTGGGGGCAGTGGGGAACAGGTGGGGGCAGTGGGGAACAGGCGGGGGCAGAGGGATACAGGTGGGGGCAGTGGGATACAGGTGGGGGCAGTGGGGAACAGGTGGGGCAGTGGGGAACAGGTGGGGGCAGTGGGATACAGGTGGGGACAGTGGGGAACATGTGGAGGCTAGTGGGGAACAGGTGGGGACAGTGGGGAAGAGGTGGAGGCTAGTGGGTAACAGGTGGGGGCAGTGGGGAACATATGGGGCATTGGGGAACAGGTGGGGGCAGAGGGGAACAGGTGGGGGCAGTGGGGAACAGGTGGGGGCAGTGGGGAACAGGTGGAGGCAGTGGGGAACTGGTGGGGGCAGAGTGATACAGATGGGGGCAGTGGGATACAGGTGAGGGCAGAGGGATACAGGTGGGAACAGGTGGGGGATGTGGGGAACAGGTGGGGGCAGAGGGATACAGGTGGGGGCAGTGGGGAATAGGTGGGGGCAGTGGGGAACAGGTGGGGGCAGTGGGATACAGGTGGGGACAGTGGGGAACAGGTGGGGGCAGTGGGGAACAGGCGGGGGCAGAGGGATACAGGTGGGGGCAGTGGGATACAGGTGGGGGCAGTGGGGAACAGGTGGGGGCAGTGGGGAACAGGTGGGGGCAGTGGGATACAGGTGGGGGCAGAGGGGAACAGGTGGAGGCTAGTGGGGGACAGGTGGGGGCAGTGGGGAAGAGGTGGAGTCTAGTGGGGAACAGGTGGGGGCAGTGGGGAACATGTGGGGGCAGAGGGGAACAGGCGGGGGCAGTGGGGAACAGGTGGGGGCAGTGGAGAACAGGTGGAGGCAGTGGGGAACAGGTGGGGGCAGAGTGATACAGGTGGGGGCAGAGGGGAACAGGAAGGGGCAGTGGGGAACAGGTGGGGCAGTGGGGAACAGGTGGAGGCAGAGTGATACAGGTGGGGGCAGTGGGATACAGGTGAGGGCAGTGGGGAACAGGTAGAGTCTAGTGGGGAACAGGTGGGGGCAGTGGGGAACATGTGGGGGCAGTGGGGAACAGGTGGGGGCAGTGGGGAACAGGTGGGGGCAGTGGGGAACAGGTGGGGGCAGAGGGGAACAGGTGGAGGCTAGTGGGGAACAGGTGGGGGCAGTGGGGAAGAGGTGGAGTCTAGTGGGGAACAGGTGGGGGCAGTGGGGAACATGTGGGGGCAGAGGGGAATAGGTGGGGGCAGTGGGGAACAGTTGGGGGCAGTGGGGAACAGGTGGGGGCAGTGGGGAACAGGCGGGGGCAGTGGGATACAGGTGGGGGCAGTGGGATACAGGTGGGGGCAGTGGGGAACAGGTGGGGCAGTGGGGAACAGGTGGGGGCAGTGGGATACAGGTGGGGGCAGTGGGATACAGGTGGGGGCAGTGGGGAACAGGTGGGGCAGTGGGGAACAGGTGGGGGCAGTGGGATACAGGTGGGGACAGTGGGGAACATGTGGAGGCTAGTGGGGAACAGGTGGGGACAGTGGGGAAGAGGTGCAGGCTAGTGGGTAACAGGTGGGGGCAGTGGGGAACATGTGGGGCATTGGGGAACAGGTGGGGGCAGAGGGGAACAGGTGGGGGCAGTGGGGAACAGGTGGGGGCAGTGGGGAACAGGTGGAGGCAGTGGGGAACAGGTGGGGGCAGAGTGATACAGGTGGGGGCAGTGGGGAACAGGAAGGGGCAGTGGGGAACAGGTGGGGGCAGTGGGGAACAGGTGGAGGCAGTGGGGAACTGGTGGGGGCAGAGTGATACAGATGGGGGCAGTGGGATACAGGTGAGGGCAGAGGGATACAGGTGGGAACAGGTGGGGGATGTGGGGAACAGGTGGGGGCAGAGGGATACAGGTGGGGGCAGTGGGGAATAGGTGGGGGCAGTGGGGAACAGGTGGGGGCAGTGGGATACAGGTGGGGACAGTGGGGAACAGGTGGGGGCAGTGGGGAACAGGCGGGGGCAGAGGGATACAGGTGGGGGCAGTGGGATACAGGTGGGGGCAGTGGGGAACAGGTGGGGTCAGTGGGGAACAGGTGGGGGCAGTGGGATACAGGTGGGGGCAGAGGGGAACAGGTGGAGGCTAGTGGGGGACAGGTGGGGGCAGTGGGGAAGAGGTGGAGTCTAGTGGGGAACAGGTGGGGGCAGTGGGGAACATGTGGGGGCAGAGGGGAACAGGCGGGGGCAGTGGGGAACAGGTGGGGGCAGTGGAGAACAGGTGGAGGCAGTGGGGAACAGGTGGGGGCAGAGTGATACAGGTGGGGGCAGAGGGGAACAGGAAGGGGCAGTGGGGAACAGGTGGGGCAGTGGGGAACAGGTGGAGGCAGAGTGATACAGGTGGGGGCAGTGGGATACAGGTGAGGGCAGTGGGGAACAGGTAGAGTCTAGTGGGGAACAGGTGGGGGCAGTGGGGAACATGTGGGGGTAGTGGGGAACAGGTGGGGGCAGTGGGGAACAGGTGGGGGCAGTGGGGAACAGGTGGGGGCAGAGGGGAACAGGTGGGGGATGTGCGGAACAGGTGGGGGCAGAGGGATACAGGTGGGGGCAGTGGGGAATAGGTGGGTGCAGTGGGGAACAGGTGGGGGCAGAGGGGAACAGGTGGGGGATGTGCGGAACAGGTGGGGGCAGAGGGATACAGGTGGGGGCAGTGGGGAATAGGTGGGGGCAGTGGGGAACAGGTGGGGTCAGAGGGATACAGGTGGAGGCAGTGGGGAACAGGTGGGGGCAGTGGGGAACAGGTGGGGGCAGAGGGATACAGGTGGGGGCAGAGGGGAACAGGTGGGGGCAGTGGGGAACAGGCGGGGGCAGAGGGATACAGGTGGGGGCAGTGGGATACAGGTGGAGGCAGTGGGGAACAGGTGGGGGCAGTGGGGAACAGGTGGGGGCAGTGGGATACATGTGGGGGCAGAGGGGAACACGTGGAGGCTAGTGGGGAACAGGTGGGGGCAGTGGGGAACAAGTGGGGCAGTGGTGAACAGGTGAGGGCAGAGGGGAACAGGTGGGGGCAGTGGGGAACAGGTGGGGGCAGAGGGGAACAGGTGGGGGCAGAGGGGAACAAGTGGGGGCTAGTGGGGAACAGGTGGGGGCAGTGGGGAACAGGTGGGGTCAGTGGGGAACAGGTGGGGGCAGAGGGGAACAGGTGGGGGCAGAGGGGAACAGGTGGGGGCAGAGGGGAACAGGTGGGGGCAGAGGGGAACAGGTGGGGGCAGAGGGGAACAGGTGGGGACATTGGGGAATAGGTGGGGGCTATTGGGTACGAAGCATGTGGGGGTGACACGTAAACAGAGAGAGATTGTGTTATGAGACAGACAGAAAGATAGACAGACAGAGAATGCTCTCTAAGGTACTATCTGGCAGACTCAGACATGCTACTAAACACATGCCTTAGCATTCTCCCTTCTGCCTAAACCTCTCAGCTAACTCCCCAGTGTGTGTTTGTGTGTGTGTGTGTGTGTGTGTGTACAAGCATGCCTTGGCATTCCATTCCATCTACCCACAGAGGCTAAAGAGCCTGAGGCTAGCTGAAGGGTTTCCGGCCGCCAGTGCTAGAGTCACAGGTAAACACACACACACACACACACACACACACACACACACACACACACACACACACACACACACACACAGGGATGCAACCATGCATGCACACACACACAGACACACACTCTTTGACTTCCGCTTACTGTTAAAATTAACGTTTTATGGCCTAGACACATTTTACTCAAACACGTGCACACTAACTGATGTTATTGATCTTGGTGTGTTTTCTGGATTGTAAAGTAGCATGACTGATGGTGATGTTGTACTGAGCTGTCTGCTCTGTATCCATCAGTACTGATGGTGATGTTGCACTGAGCTGTCTGCTCTGTATCCATCAGTACTGATGGTGATGTTGCACTGAGCTGTCTTCTCTGTATCCATCAGTACTGATGGTGATGTTGTACTGAGCTGTCTGCTCTGTATCCATCAGTACTGATGGTGATGTTGCACTGAGCTGTCTTCTCTGTATCCATCAGTACTGATGGTGATGTTGTACTGAGCTGTCTGCTCTGTATCCATCAGTACTGATGGTGATGTTGTACTGAGCTGTCTGCTCTGTATCCATCAGTACTGATGGTGATGTTGTACTGAGCTGTCTGCTCTGTATCCATCAGTACTGATGGTGATGTTGCACTGAGCTGTCTGCTCTGTATCCATCAGTACTGATGGTGATGTTGTACTGAGCTGTCTGCTCTGTATCCATCAGTACTGATGGTGATGTTGCACTGAGCTGTCTGCTCTGTATCCATCAGTACAGATGGTGATGTTGTACTGAGCTGTCTTCTCTGTATCCATCAGTACTGATGGTGATGTTGCACTGAGCTGTCTTCTCTGTATCCATCAGTACTGATGGTGATGTTGCACTGAGCTGTCTGCTCTGTATCCATCAGTACTGATGGTGATGTTGCACTGAGCTGTCTTCTCTGTATCCATCAGTACTGATGGTGATGTTGCACTGAGCTGTCTGCTCTGTATCCATCAGTACTGATGGTGATGTTGCACTGAGCTGTCTGCTCTGTATCCATCAGTACTGATGGTGATGTTGCACTGAGCTGTCTGCTCTGTATCCATCAGTACTGATGGTGATGTTGCACTGAGCTGTCTTCTCTGTATCCATCAGTACTGATGGTGATGTTGTACTGAGCTGTCTGCTCTGTATCCATCAGTACTGATGGTGATGTTGCACTGAGCTGTCTGCTCTGTATCCATCAGTACTGATGGTGATGTTGCACTGAGCTGTCTGCTCTGTATCCTTCAGTACTGATGGTGATGTTGCACTGAGCTGTCTGCTCTGTATCCATCAGTACTGATGGTGATGTTGTACTGAGCTGTCTGCTCTGTATCCATCAGTACTGATGGTGATGTTGCACTGAGCTGTCTGCTCTGTATCCATCAGTACTGATGGTGATGTTGCACTGAGCTGTCTGCTCTGTATCCATCAGTACTGATGGTGATGTTGCACTAAGCTGTCTTCTCTGTATCCATCAGTACTGATGGTGATGTTGCACTGAGCTGTCTTCTCTGTATCCATCAGTACTGATGGTGATGTTGCACTGAGCTGTCTGCTCTGTATCCATCAGTACTGATGGTGATGTTGCACTGAGCTGTCTTCTCTGTATCCATCAGTACTGATGGTGATGTTGCACTGAGCTGTCTGCTCTGTATCCATCAGTACTGATGGTGATGTTGCACTGAGCTGTCTGCTCTGTATCTATCAGTACTGATGGTGATGTTGCACTGAGCTGTCTGCTCTGTATCCATCAGTACTGATGGTGATGTTGTACTGAGATGTCTGCTCTGTATCCATCAGTACTGATGGTGATGTTGTACTGAGCTGTCTGCTCTGTATCCATCAGTACTGATGGTGATGTTGCACTGAGCTGTCTGCTCTGTATCCATCAGTACTGATGGTGATGTTGTACTGAGCTGTCTGCTCTGTATCCATCAGTACTGATGGTGATGTTGCACTGAGCTGTCTGCTCTGTATCCATCA
>NW_028162076.1:0-6097 GCF_964263955.1 Coregonus lavaretus
AGAGAGGGGAAGATGAGAATGGAGAGAGGGGAAGAGGAGAGAGGAGAGTGGAGAGAGCGGAAGAGGAGAGAGGGGACGAGGAGAGTGGAGACAGGAGAAGAGGAGAGAGGAGAGGGGGAAGAGGAGAGAGGAGAGATGGGAAGAGGTGAGAGGAGAGTGGAGAGAGGGGAAGAGGAGAGAGGAGAGGGGAGAGAGGGGACAAGCCGAGAGGAGAGTGGGGAGAGGGGAAGAGGAGATAGGAGCGTGGAGAGAGGGGAAGAGGAGAGAGGGGAAGAGGAGAGTGGAGAGTGGGGAAGAGGAGAGAGGAGAGTGGAGAGAGGGGAAGAGGAGAGTGGAGAGAGTGGAAAAGGAGAGATGAGATGGGAAGAGGAGAGTGGAGAGAGAGGAAGAGGAGAGAGGGGAAGAGGAGAGTGGAGAGAGGAGAGTGGAGAGAGGGGAAGAGGAGAGATGAGAGGGGCAGAGGAGAGTGGAGAGAGGGGAAGAGGAGAGAGGAGAGTGGAGAGAGGGGAAGAGGAGAAAAGAGAGTGGAGAGAGGGGAAGATGAGAGAGGAGAGTGGAGAGAGGGGAAGAGAAGAGTAAAGAGTGGAGAGGGGAATAGGAGAGAGGGGAAGAGGGGAAGAGGAGAGAGGGGAAGAGGAGAGTGGAGAGAGGGGAAGAGGAGAGTAGAGAGTGGAGAGAGGGGAAGAGGAGAGAGGGGAAGAGGATAGGGGAGAGAGGGGAGGGGGAGTGACAAGGGAAGGACACAATAGCCTGCAGGTAAAATACTTAATTAGCAAAGTGACATTTTAATTGAGCATCTAGAAAGGGTCAGAGTGGACCTGGAGAGGGGAGGAAGAAGTCTCAATTCAATTATGATCAGTTTTTGATTGACACAGATACAGGTACAAACAGTCATTCTTATATTTTTGTTAGCTCTACTACAGAAGTTACTCCAATTAGCACTGGTTTCCACCTTTTAAATGAGCACTCTCGCTCACTTGCTCACTTCCTCCCTCCCTCCCTCCCCCTCCCTCCCCCTCTCTCCATTCAGTCAAACAGAGAGAGGCCTACTCAGGAGTGTGGCAGATGGGAAGTGACACGTGGCGAACATAGTTGGGCTGGCTTACTCAAGGCCTTATAGGGGCTTACATTGTACAACAGAAAACAGAACACAAAGCCATCGTGCTCTACTGATGGAAATCATCGCACTTACACACACACGTACACACACACGTACACACACACGTACACACACACGTACACACACACGTACACACACACGTACACACACACGGACACACACACGTATACACACACGGACACACACACGGACACACACACGGACACACACACGGACACAGAATAGTTTGGGCTGACATTGATGATGGGTTAGATGTGTTATCCAGGCGTTACTCAGGTTTTCTCCCTTACTGGTTAGAGAGTGTGTTTCTGTGTGTGTGTGTGTATGTGTGTGTGTTTGAAAGAGAGATACATAGAGAGAGAGAGGGAGAGAGTGAGAGGGAGAGGTAGAGAGAGAGAGGTGAAAGAGATACTAGTATCCACCCTCACTCCATTCCACCTGAAGAAAATCCAGTTCTGCGACATTTCAAGAGGGATTTCCAGGAGGGACATGTGAGGTGATAGAGGTGGTGAATCTAGCTGTAGCTCAGTGTTCTGCTGCCTGCCCTGTCCTGCCCTGCCCTGCCCTGTTCTGGGTGGCACAGCCATGGCACCTTACTCCTGGAGTGTGGGTGATGAATTTCCCCCCAGGGTGACACATTCCCCCTGGGCACTGACCTCTGAGGAGCTCTCCATCAGCCAGGGCCCGGCGACCAGGATGGAGCCATCAGCACACCACACCTCACACCCAGACATGAGGGCTCAAAGCCCAGCCAGGCCTCTCATTAACATACTAGACCAGAGACGACTAACTAGGCCTTCCATTGACTGACTAGAACAGAGCATAGAAGACTGACCACAGAAATGCAAGTTAGGGTGAGAAGGAGTGGCGCAGTGGTCTAAGGCACTGCATCGCAGTGCTAACTGTGCCACTAGAGATCCTGGTTCGAATCCAGGCTCTGTCGCAGCCGGCCGCGACCGGGAGACTCATGGGCGGCGCACAATTGGCCCAGCGTCGTCCAGGGTAGGGGAGGGAATGGCCGGCAGGGATATAGCTCAGTTGACAGAGCATGGCGTTTGCAACGCCAGGGTTGTGGGTTCGATTCCCATGGGGGGGCCAGTATAAAAAAATGAAAAAAATGTATTCACTAACTGTAAGTCGCTCTGGATAAGAGCGTCTGCTAAATGACTAAAATGTAAATGTAAATGTAAATGAGTGCTGATCGCTACAGTGGGCCATCACACAGGACCATCAAACCATGGAGGCTTTCAGAGGAGCTCCATTGCCTCTCACAGTGGTGCTTCTACAGCCCATCAGTTATTATCAGGCTCCCTGTGCGGATAACCCACATCACACATCCCATCTATTCTAATGAGTGATAGGACTCCATAGGGCTCCATCAGATGAAATGGGATTGATTAGTCAGGTCTTATTCTGGCTGTTAACCTCTCTCTCCCCCCTCTGATCCATGCCTATGTGGCTGAGTTGGTAACAGGGGTAACACCTGACCCCCTCTGGCAGAGATCCCCGGGGCGTGTCACTATAGGGTCAGGGGGGCACGGCACAGTGCTTGGAAGAGCCATGAGATACATGCCAAATGGTACCCTATTCCCTATATAATTTACTACCTTTGACCAGAGCCCTATGGGCCGTGGTCAGAAGTAGTGCACTATGTAGGGAATAGGGTACCATTTGGGAAAAAGCCATGTGCCTATGTGGAATCTAATCCAGTGTGTGGGATGGGTGATGGATCAGTCAGATAAAGCCCAGGCAGTCTCAGCGGAGCGCCTATCCTATCTATCCTATCGCCAGCCACAACAATTGAACAGACTGAGAATGGATTAGTCCGGAATTAGATTGGAGATAGATAGGCTAGCTGCGGGACAGATTACTGTGGTGTGGAGGGAGTTATGCTCTGCTCTGTTCCCTCAGTCAGCTAGATCACTGCTGGCTCTATACACCCAGCTGAGGCATTGTCTCTCTCTCTAGTTCATAGTCTCCTCAACAGATTGTACTGGGAGATTCTCTCTCAGCCAGCTAGCTCTCTCACTAGGCGCTGGCCCTAGTATGTACAATACAGTATACTGTTCAGCCGCTTCTAACTAACCCAAAGTCTCTTTAACAGATAACTGTTGGGGAATTCTCATCTTGTCTGGTAGAGGTGTTGGAATATGGGATGCGAACTGCACCACCATCTTAGTTGTGGTAATATAAATATATTTATGATAGTATAAAGTAGTAATTATATTTCTATTGGATGTTAGTATTGAAGTGCAACACATACACCAGTCACCCTCAGTATGCCTGTTAGTGTTGGTACAGATACCATAGGAAATATATTGAGTCTGGTTCACATACACTAACCTCATTCACGGCTGGGGATGGAAAATCGTTTTATTTCCAAATGTGAAAGAAATGTGTTTAAGCGGTGTATCTGCATAGTTTACTGCTGTTTAAATGAAAAGGCTTATTTAAAACAACGAGAGAGAGCGTTAGAGCTTGAGGATATTCTTGAATGTCACAGATAATAAGCAGCATATCTTCACCGATTGGATGCCCCAGAAAAACAGACCAACTTACTGCTATATCTGCTTCTGAAACTGTTCAGATTCAGAAGCTAAATTAACCTCTTTCATGGTACTTGTCTACTTGCTAAGTGCTCCATGTTTACATGTTCTTCTGCTGGGTCAATACTCTACAGTGCCTTGCAAAAGTATTCATCCCCCTTGGTGTTTTTCCTATTTTGTTGCATTACAACCTGTAATTTAAATGGATTTCTATTTGGATTTCATGTAATGGACATACACAAAATAGTCCACATTGGTGAAGTGAAATGAAAAAACTATGTATTCACCCCCTTTGCTATGAAGCCCCTAAATAAGATCTGGTGCAACCAATTATCTTCAGAAGTCATATAATTAGTTAAATAAAGTCCACCTGTGTGCAATCTAAGTGTCACATGATCTGTCACATGATCTCAGTATATATACACCTGTTCTGAAAGGCCCCAAAGTCTGCAACACCACTAAGCAAGGAACACCACCAAGAAAGTGGCACCATGAAGTTGTGGAGAAGTACAGATCAGGGTTGGGTTATAAAAAAATATCTGAAACTTTGAACATCCCACAGAGCACCATTAAATCCATTATTTTAAAAAATGGAAAGAAAATGGCACCACAACAAACCTGCCAAGAGAGGGCCGCCCACCAAAACTCACGGACCAGGCAAGGAGGGATTAATCAGAGAGGCAACAAAGAGACCAAAGATAACCCTGAAGGAGCTGCAAAGCACCACAGTGGAGATTGGAGTATCTGTCCATAGGACCACTTTAAGCCGTACACTCCACAGAGCTGGGCTTTACTGAAGAGTGGCTAGAAAAAAGCCATTGCTTAAAGAAAAAAATAAGCAAACACATTTGGTGTTCGCCAAAATCCATGTGGGAGACTCCCCAAACATATGGAAAAAGGTACATCAAGGAAAATGCGATGTCTGAAACAAACGCAACACCTCTCATCACCCAGTGAAGCATGGTGGTGGCAGCATCATGCTGTGGGGATGTTTTTCATCGGCAGGGACTGGGAAACTGGTCAAAATTGAAGGAATGATGGATGGTGCTAAATACAGGGAAATTCTTGAGAGGAACCTGTTTCAGTCTTCCAGAGATTTGAGACTGGGACGGAGGTTCACCTTCCAGCAGGACAATGACCCTAAGCATACTGCTAAAGCAACACTAGGGTTGTTTAAGGGGAAACATTTAAATGTCTTGGAATGGCCTAGTCAAAGCCCAGACTTCAATCCAATGAGAATCTATGGTATGACTTAAAGATTGCTGCACACCAGCGGAACCCATCCAACTTGAAGGAGCTGGAGCAGTTTTGCCTTGTAGAATGGGCAAAATTCCCAGTAGCTAGATGTGCCAAGCTTATAGAGCCATACTCCAAGAGACTTGCAGCTGTAATTGCTGCAAAAGGTGGCTCTACAAAGTATTGACTTTGAGGGGGTGAATAGTTATGCACGCTCAAGTTTTCAGTTTTGTTTCACAATAAAAAATATTTTGCATCTTCAAAGTGGTAGGCATGTTGTGTAAATCAAATTATACAAACCCCCAAAAAATCTATTTTAATTCCAGGTTGTAAGGCAACAAAATAGGAAAAATGCCAATAGGGGTGAATACTTTCGCAAGCCACTGTATGTTCAGGGGAAGAATTCTTAAGGCTAAACAGTTTGTACATTGAATGCATTCATAATGTACAAAATATGTTACGTAACTTGAATGTATTTAAAGAGTGAAATGAGAGAACTGAGGCGTCCTCCCATTTCCCCCCATCTCCCGGCATTGAGCATCCTTAAACGTGCTGCACACACATTCATTGCACTTTTTCTGGATAAATTGTTTCACACAGACAGCCCCACTCAGAGATCCAGACCTGGCAGACTTCCTCCCAACTAGAGATGGGAAAGAAGAGAAGAACAGTTTGAATTGGAATTCAGTCAATTTTCAAAAGCTTTTCCAGGGTTCTTACATGCCCTGATCAAAAGAGCCCAGTTGGCAGAGGCCCCTAGCTGGGAGGCACCCAGGGCTTCCGAAGCCCCTGCCACAGACCCCCTCCCCCAAAAAAAATCCCCTACCCTCCACCCCCTGCTGCCATGGTCCTGAGCTGGTTCTGTATATGGGAGAGAGAGTAGCGAACACTGGTAGGGTCTCTCCTCTCCAGGGTTGATGGAGAGACAGTAGGGTTGCACTCTCCAGTCAGCCACAGTCCTTTCTCCCATTCATGCTCCCATTCATAGCTCTCTAGCTGATCAGGGAGAGATCTGAGTACACCCTTTAACACCTATTTCTGCCCCAGTTTCCCCATGTAAACTGTAAGTGCTCTCGATGGCATAGTATATATGCCATACAGTATGTATGAATGCACCCTAGTCTGTCCTGAAGTCAACTCTAGGTCAGCAAACAAGGTTGATGATTGTGAAAGTAAAATAAACCTTTAGCTAGCT
>NW_028162075.1:0-10084 GCF_964263955.1 Coregonus lavaretus
ACTAGTCCAAGATCTCCACAGACCAAAACCAGGTTTATTCAGTTTGTACCTGCTGTGCTGTTTCTCTGGTGTGGCTCACTGTGCTGTATGTAATGTCCTGCTCAGGGTCAGCAGACTGCAAAGAAATAAATAGCAAAGAGAAACAGGACTTGTCTATTTACCAACTAAACCACAGTTTGTTTCCATGATAGGATGCAGTCAGAGGTATATTTAGTGAACTGACAACTTCCTGTTCTCTGTCTTTTAAACATCATTTTTCAACGTCTTGAGTGCTATAAGACCTTTGTTTCAGTTAGATTATGGGACCCTTTATGTCAACTCCTTGATAACCAACTGAAGAGGTAACAATAGAGTTAAATGGTAGATGAACCCAAATCATGAACAGAAAAGCAGATGGTTGAAAATAATAGAATATAATAAATTAAGTGTATCCTACCACTGAGTTGTTAGTTGTCTGGTCCTTGGCCTTATTGTCCTCTGGAATAAAGTGAGGGAGATGTCAATTACTTCTGAGTTTGTTATAGTACAATAATACCTCTGAATGGATTTCTTATAGACAATTCCTCCAAATACTTTTTGCCATTCAAGATCAATAACAGGCAAGCAATATACTGTTGTTCACAATGTCAACACATTTGGTATTTTTCTTAACTATTCTCCTTTTTTATATTCACATAAAATGACTACTTACTATGCTTTGTCCACATCTTCCATGTGACTAGGATACCAGCTGTCACCACCACCAACATGCCCCAAGGAATCAGTAGGACTTTCACATCTATGGACCTGATGGATTACATAGAAGAACTTGAATCAAAAACACAATTAAAATAGATCATTATAAATTGATCATTTGTGAAAAAGTAATAACTTGTTGTTTACACTGTTGTGATAAATGGAACAATTATTTAGCTATTCACATGTGTGGAAGTTTACATTATTATTATTGAGATAATTACCATACAAATAACGTTGTTTTTTTAAAGTGTGCAACTTGTCCTTGCAAATGAGTGAGAATAACACAAAAATTGCTGCTACTTCTCCAAAGAAATGTTCCAACCAAGAGGAAGTGCTAACAGTCTCTATATGCATTTAGGAAGGGAGTTTGGTTATCTTTAACTGTTGTAGTGTATGATGGAATTGTAATGTTTCTTTGTGTTCATATTATCAAACAATTGCCATAATATGTGGGATAATACAGCTGAATGAGTGATAATAACCTCTGGTGGACTTCCTCCATGTTCCCCTCAGCTTGGGTTGATGTGAGGTAAAACAACAATGCCATTAATGAAATTACTGGTATACCAGATAGTCAGGTTGTATAGCAACATCACATTCATAGTCAATATTCCAATTTGTTTCAGACGATGAAACAAAGTGAATCTGCTGTCAAGGATTATGAAAACAGTAGCAGATTTTCACTGAATATCATCTATGTCAAGAAGTAAATCATGGAATAAATACATATTTTCATTGTGATACTACTGTAAGAAAATTACATCATTTTGATGTGATGTAACTATGGATATTAAACTATTTTTGTGACCCAAACAGAAAGTACTTACTGATAGCAGTGATGTTTTGTGTTGCAGTTTGTTGACTGACAGTGATGTGAACAGGCATCTCTAGTTCTCCCACTTCACACCAATACCAGTCAGTGTTCTCCATCTTCAGTCCACTCATAGTCACTGTTAAGACTGTTCTGTTGTTGGCCAGACTGATATCCTTTAATGTCACTGATGTTCCATGTAAAGTCCCAGAATACGACACACAATCACCACCCATCCTGCACCACTTTATATCTCCAGAGTTACTATAGTAACAATGGACAGTGACACTCCCTCCTTCAACTGCAGTCACTTCCTGTTGGTCCACATAGAGTTCTGGAGTACCTGAACACAGAGGTACAGACACCAAAGAAAGAACTCAGCAGCAGAACTTTATTTCTAGTAAGTATTTTATTATTAATATTATAAAAATGTTTTAAAACCGACCACTGCAGAGTTTAAACAAAGTTTACACCACAATCTACATATATAGAACATAAAGTATTCTTCAGGTCAACTTGAACAATAATGGTGATACCAGTTACCAGACAAGGAACCAGTTACCAGGAAATGAAATGAAAACACCAGTCATTTAGTTTGTGGAAGCAGGCTATTTCTGATTGTCTCATCATTACTGAGAACTACCTATTCTACTTTACTGAATTGTAAGAGTTGCAGGGATCTTACCTGGAGTGACAGATAGGTAGAACCATTGTATCATGATATCTGATCCTCCATTGATCTCCACAACACACCTGTAAGTCTTAGAGTCCTCTGGCTCCAGATCAGTCATGGTCACAGTGAAGACTCTCTGGTTGATGTCATCAGAGATTGAGGCATTACCAATGCTCTTAGGATGGTCACTGCGTACTAGAGAGGAGCAACTAATCCAATCATACCCTTTACACCAGTATTTCACATGATTTATGTAACACTGATCATAGTGACATGGGATGGTGATGGAGCTTCCGGCCTGCACAGACACATACCTCACTGTGAACACATCAACACAAAACACATTTAGGTTGGAATTCAACAGAATCTGCACTGCAGAATAAAAATCCCATTGCTTATACACTATAAAACAGCTTGTTAATGATTGAGATTTATTACACCGTGTTTACAGTGAATTGACCCACTGGACTTCAGCCCTTTATAGAAACATGTTACACATACCTGCTGAGACTCTGTAGAGGATGAGGAAGAGGAGGAGGAGGAGGAGGGAGAGATGAAGAGCCATGTGAAGGTTTCAGTCTGCCTGGTATATTATATGGTACCTGAGCACAAATGTGTGTCAAGGACGAAGGTACCAGCCAGAATGACTCTACTTCCTAATGTTAATAGACTTCAATGTCTGTAACTCTCTTCCTGTTTCTGTTTGTGTGTACATGGCCCCCTCCGTGGTAGATAGCAACTATTGCATCATATGGACTAGTTTAACCCCAAAATCATAGTCACTAAAATATATTCCAGCTTTCTCTAAGGGTTTTGGGACCAAAAGTCACTACTATCCTGTTACCCTCTACTGAAAAATTGACTGCTAATGATTACAAATATTCGATAATTGGGCGACATACACCACATTGGCAAATTTAATATTTCAGTATATAAGAAACTATATGATAAATGTTCTCAATGTGCTAGACATTGATAGATTTGAGAGGTCATGTGCTACAGAGATGTAGTGATGGGTACTAGACCAAGACCTCCACAAACTCTCACTTTAAGCCAGGTCACGGTTCAGGGTCCTCCGGACCACAACCCAGTCTGATGTGGTTTTACGTTCAACAAGAACGCTCTCTGTCTCTCTCCCACTTCTTTTAAAGATTTTAGTAATAATTTTACCCGACCAGAGGTCGAATCATGCATCCTACGAAACATGACCTGCCATGCCGCGCTGCTTCTTAACACCTGCTCGCTTAATCCGGAAGCCAGCCGCACCAATATGTCGGAGGAAACATTCAACTGACGACTGAGGTCAGCTTGCAGGCGGCAGTCCCACCACAAGGAGTCGCTAGAGCGCGATGAGCCAAGGAAAGCCCCCGGGCCAAACCCTGCCCTAACCCAGACGACGCTGGGTCAATTGTGCACCGCCCTATGGGACTCCCGCTCATGGCTGGCTGTGACACAGCCTGGGATAAAACCCCAGGCAGTAGTGACACCTCAACACTGCAGTGCAGTGCCTTTGACTGCTGCGCCAATTGGGAGGCCCCTTTATCCCTCTTCTATACAGGAAATTAACCCTTTGTCATGTACAGCTCATAACCACAGATGTCCTCCAAGCCAAAGTGTTAAAGTTAGTTCAGGAAGCTGCCTTACCAGAATGCTGCAAGTTTCAGCTAAACTCATTACATGACGTCATGTTAAATACTGAGCTATGTGTTCTACTGTTGGCTCCAACACAGCAACTACTTCACACTCAAACTCACACTCAAACTCACTTTTTTTTGTTGCTTTGGTACAATTTCCATACATATGTGGTAATATTTCACAACTCTTAGTACAAAACTCAATACAGATCATCAAAAAGTAAAAAAAACAACAACCTTTAAGCATATTTTCAATTGACTAAGTACAACACACAATATCACATAATAACTTACCAGTGTTTCATCTAAAAACACCTTTCATATAAAGTAATTGCCTTTCACAATGCAATGCTCACAATACATTTCATATGATTCTCTTCTCATTTCTTTAAAAACATTTGACCATCACCTAATTCAACGGCGCTTAATGGTTAGTCACTTAACCGTTGGTAAACCTATTGATTTTTGACTGGTTTGTCTAATATATATAGATTATGAGAACCACAGAAATACAATGTGTGTTTGTGTAGTATAAACATCTAAATTACATGTATGATACATAATAACCATACATAATGACCATTCATTAGTACTAATTGATTTCACATAGCGTCAACCACTATTGGTCACCATGTAAAAGGGTGTGTGTGAACACTTGCAATTTCTTTAACAAGGAGCAGGATAGACAGCAAGGGAGAGGAAGAAATCAAAGAGCTCGTGGACAAGGGGCCGTCAGAGAGGTCAAAGAGGTGGGAATGGTCCCCATCAACAAGGTCGAAGAGGTGGGCATGGGCCCTGTCAAAGACGTCAAAGAGGTCAAAGAGGTGGACATCAGAGAGAGGGAGGCAGATGGCAGGGAATTGTTGTGTCTAATGAAGCCTGGGCCATCGTTGTTGACCATGTGGTAAATAGAGGCCTTACCATGGCAGAGGCTGCCTGATTAGTTCATCCCAATCTGAAGAGATCAACTGTCAGTTCAATCATGACAACATTTCGCCAAGAAAATCGGTAAGTCTGTAGGATATGCACTCTGCTTTAACAGTACATTTACATTATATGATATATTGTAATGCATGTAAATTCACAAAACATGTTACAATATTCTTACAGTGTGATCTATTGACAGTATACTCTGTTCTACCATCAGAATTGACAGAAGACCCCATGGTGGTGCCGTGGCTGTGTGCTGACCGACCAGCAGTGTTGTAAATGGTGAGGGCCAGGAATGACATATGGCTGTCTGAAATAAAGCAGGCCATTGAGGAGAACGGTGACATCTTTGCCAATGTGGCATCCATCAGCCTACCAACAATCGGCCACCTTATGAAGAGGCAGCAGGTATCTATGAAACACATTGACCTGGTGCCTTTAGAGAGAAACAACGACAGGGTGAAAGAACTGTGGGCCGAGTATGTTCAGGTACAGCACTATATACTGTATTACTGTTACTATTTGATGCACAGCTACTTCACAGTATCACATTAAAACAATACTGTAAAAATAACTAAACCAAATATGTTTTTAGAGGATGATTGCGATGATTCTGTTAACCATCACAATTATATCTTTGTTCATGAAGTGACCTTCAACCTGCTCAAAACTCAGCGCCGTGGGCGGAGTCTCATCGGCCAACGGGCGACCGTCCAAGTTCCTGGACAACGTGGGGGAAACATCTCCATGTGTGCAGCTTCCTCTGAAGATGGTGGTGTAGGACGTAGGCCATTACTTGGATCCTATAAAGCTGCACACCTCATTGTGTTTCTCAATGAAATTGAGCAGGCCTGTCAAGGTGAAGGGGTCACCTATGTCATTGTGTGGGACAATGTCAGGTTCCACCATGCAGATGTGGTTCAGTCATGGTTTCGGGCCCATTCCCAATTCATGACCCTATACCTGCTCCCATACTCTCCTTTCCTCAACCCTATTGAGGTTTTTCTTTCAGCATGGACGTGGAAGGTGTACGATCACCATCCCCATGAGTGTGCCACCCTCCTTCTGGCCATGGATGAGGCATGCCACGGCATCAATTCAGACCAATGTCTTCCTTAGATGTCTTCATTGATCACACCTTTGATTATACATTGTATAAATCTTATGGAAGTTATACATTTTCTGTCAATTCTGTTGGGTAATGTAAGTGTATTGCCTAATGTGAAAACAGTGTAATCTACTGTAATTGACAGTACTGTAGCATATTATTTTCAGCACTTCTAAGGGCGATTTGAAACGACTATATTAATTTTGTTGAGTTTTGGTGATTAAACAATGTTCTCATTACACGTTTACAATCCAAATGAATGCACAATGACAGGTTTTGAAAGAAAGACTGGCTGCATTACAAGTGTGACCAGTTTGAAGTTGTGAAAATGTACCACATACTTGTGAAAAAAGTGCCAAAGCGATTTTAAAAAACTGTAACAAAGCATTTATATATTCCATTGAAGCTGGAGAAGGTAAAGTACTCCAAGGGTCTGATTCAACAAGGAGAGGATTTGCTACAGTAAACCAGATGACCAAATTACAACTATGAAACAAAAAGTACTGTCAAAACACTTTGGTGATTGTAACACCAGGATTCCTGAATGAAACGATTTACAAAAAAAACAAATGTGTGTGTGTGTGTGTGTGTGTGTGTTTTATCCACAATGTGTTTCTATGAGATAATAGCAGTAAGGCCAAATTCAATGTTTTATCAAATAATTTAGTTATTCTATTTTTATATACTTAACAATTCTAAATCAAATAGCTAAATTATCCTTGGTATGATCCTATGATGATGTTAAAACAATTTAATATGTTTTAGTAGAATCCAAGACCCGGGACCTCCCGATTAAACTTTTGTAAACTACATAAGAATAACATTGTTTTGAGGCTCTGCAAATTGCAATCAGATAGACATGCAGACTATGTTTTTCACATACTATCATCTATGTGAGGAAGTAAATCATGGACTAAATACATATTATCAGGGTGATGCTAATGTAAGAAAATTATTGAATTATATGTGAAGTAACTATGCATATTAAATAGTTTATCAGGACCCAACCAGACTTGTGTTATAGTTTGTTGACTGACAGTGATTTGAACAGGCATCTCTAGTTCTACCACTCTACACCAATACCAGTCAGTGTTCTCTATCTTCAGTCCACTCATAGTCACTGCTAAAAGGGCAGTGCAGTGAAAAACATGATATTACAGGTTTTTTTACGATAGTTGCACACTATGAAGTTGAAATAATACTCTGAAATTGTGAAAATTATGATAATGCCCTTTTGGTGTAAGAGCTGTTTGAAAACAAAATCTGTTCAGGTGGGATGGAGTTTTTGTCCCACAGCATCGCATCTCAATCTGATCTGATTATTCTGACCAATGACCAGTCATATTTTATTTGCATATGTATCCTCCTACTTTGAAGGGGGAGTCTAGACGATCGTTTCCGCAAATCAGGTCTGTAAATGTAAATATATTTACATTTGTATCAACACACCCACACGACCAGACCAAGCATTTCAATGGAAAAAGAAGGTTTAGGGAAAGAATTTATAAAAAATATATTTGAAGCTATTTTCATTAAATAAACACACACAGTAATTTGCTAGACATACAGTCATGATTTAAACATTTTGGCAGCATCAGTGGTCTGATTAAAGTCACTGATCTTCCATCTAAATCTCCAGAATTGCTCCTCACACAGGAACCACTACCACCCAGCATGCACCACCTCATACCACCAGGGTTAGTGAAGTACCAATGGACAGTGGCACTATCCACTGGGCACAGACGTCAGTTCAACATCTAGTTTTGATTTACATTTGGATGAGTTCAACTAATGTGAATTAAACGTGAAATAAAAAAAAGAGTATAACTCTACATGTCTTTAACTCTCTTCCTGTTTCTGTTTGAATGTACATAACCCCCTCAGTGGCAGATATCAGCTATGGTATTTTATGGTCTAGTTTTAACCTAATACATATTAATTTCAACACATTTTGTATTCAGCATCATCATCATAATTATTTTGTTACACAGCTTGTACATTTAATTTACACTCTTGATCATGATTAGTTACTGGTGTTGGACATTTGACTAGATACATAAGAGAAATAAGATGAACATGTAACAAGTTCAAGTGACAAGGGTAAAAGGTGGGTGACACATAACTACTATAACAGATAGTGTATGTGGTGACAATGAAAACAAACACAGCAGACTGTCTTCAGTAGTTTATGGACACAAAAGGATAGAGGGGTCTTTCTGGGGTGGGTTAAGAGGTATGACAGAAGCATATTGGAGGCAGATAGATGCACCTGGCCTCACCCTACTAGAATCTGACGTAAAATGTCTGTTTGCTGATGATCTGGTGCTTCTGTCCCCAACCAATGATGGCCTACAGCAGCACCTAGATCTTCTGCACAGATTCTCTCAGACCTGGGCCCTGACAGTAAATCTCAGTAAGACAAAGATAATGGTGTTCCAAAAAAGGTCCAGTTGCCAGGACCACGAATACAAATTCCATCTAGACACCGTTGCCCTAGATGAAACATAAAACTATACCTACCTCGGCCTAAACATCAGCGCTACAGGTAACTTCCACAAATCTGTGAACGATCTGAGAGACAAGGCAAGAAGGACCTTCAATGCCATCAAAAGGAACATAAAATTCGACATACCAATTAGGATCTGGCTAAAAATACTTGAATCAGTTATAGAACCCATTGCCCTTCATGGTTGTGAGGTCTGGGGTCCGCTCACCAACCAAGAATTCACAAAAGGGGACAGACACCAAATTGAGACTCTGCATGAAGAATTCTGCGAAATTATCCTCCGTGTAAAACGTAAAACACCAAATAATCCATGCAGAATAGAATTAGGCCGATACCCGCTAATGATCAAAATCCAGAAAACAGCCGTTTAATTCTACAGCCACCTAAAAGGAAGCGATTCCCAAACCTTCCATAACAAAGCAATCACCTACAGAGAGACGAACCTGGAGAAGAGTCCCCTAAGCAAGCTGGTCCAGGGGCTCTGTTCACAAATACAAACACACCTCACAGAGCCCCAGGAAAACAACACAATTAGACCCAACCAAATCATGAGAAAACAAAAAGATGATTAATTGACACATTGGAAATAATTTACAAAAAAAACGGAGCAAACTAGAATGCTATTTGGCCATGAACAGAGTACACAGCGGCAGAATACCTGACCACTGTGACTGACCCAAAAGTTAGGAAGTGCAGCTCAGTTTCCACCTCATTTTGTGGGCAGTGTGCACATAGCCTGTCTACCCTTGAGAGCCAGGTCTGCCTTCGGCGGCCATTCTCAGTAGCAAGGCTATGATCAATGAGTCTGTACATAGTCAAAGCTTTCCTTACCTCCTGCCAAATGTATGACCATGTTAGAGACACATATTTCCCTCAGATTACACAGATCCACAAAGAATTCGGAAACAAATCCAATTTTGATGAACTCCCATATCTATTGGGTGAAATACGACAGTGTGCAATCACAGCAGCAAGATTTGTGACCTGTTGCCACAAGAAAAGGGCAACCAGTGAAGAACAAACACCATTGTAAATACAAGCCATATTTATGTTTATTTATTTTCCCTTTTGTACTTCAACTATTTGCACATCATTACAACACTGTATATAGACTCAATATCACATTATAAGTATCTTTATTCTTTTGGAACTTTTGTGAGTGTAATGTTTACTGTTCATTTTTTATTGTTTTTTCACTTTTGTTTTTTATGTATTTCACTTGCTTTGGCAATGTTAACATATGTTTCCATTAACAATAAAGCCCTTAAATTGAAATAGATGTTGTGACACAGGAGCGGGGAGTGGGCTGTCCTTCCAGGATAAGGACTCCACCAAGGTCACTCAGTCAGTCACTGCTGTTCTGCTATTGCCCTCTGCTGGAGAGGAAGAGAAACATTCAGTCACAATCACAACACTGTCATCTCATGGATAGACAATGATAACGGTATCTGGTAAAACTTACAGATAGACAATAATAACGGTATCTGGTAAAACAGACAGAGGAGACACCAACACTGACCTGTGTGGTCACCTGTAGAGCTAGTGAGCTGTAGACCACATTATCATCTGGTTCTGCTGCCTACAGAGGAGGAACAGGTAGAGAGGTGAACAGGGACAGTTCTGTTATAATGGAGAGTACAGTTTAAAACACAGTTCTCAGTGAAAGACAGTTGTAATTGTGATA
>NW_028162074.1:0-23790 GCF_964263955.1 Coregonus lavaretus
GTTCAGTCAGTTCAGTCAGTTCAGCCAGTTCAGTCAGTTCAGTCAGTTCAGTCAGTTCAGCCAGTTCAGTCAGTTCAGTCAGTTCAGTCAGTTCAGTTCAGTCAGTTCAGTCAGTTCAGTCAGTTCAGTCAGTTCAGCCAGTTCAGTCAGTTCAGCCAGTTCAGTCAGTTCAGTCGTAGTTAGTTCAGTCAGTTCAGTCAGTTCAGTCAGTTCAGTCAGTTCAGTCAGTTCAGCAGTTCAGTCAGTTCAGTCCAGTTCAGTCAGTTCAGCCAGTTCAGTCAGTTCAGTTCAGTCAGTTCAGTCAGTTCAGTCAGTTCAGTCAGTTCAGTCCAGTTCAGTCAGTTCAGCCAGTTCAGTCAGTTCAGTCAGTTCAGTTCAGTCAGTTCAGTCAGTTCAGTCAGTTCAGTCAGTTCAGTTCAGCCAGTTCAGTCAGTTCAGCCAGTTCAGTCAGTTCAGTCAGTTCAGTTCAGTCAGTTCAGTCAGTTCAGTCAGTTCAGTCAGTTCAGTTCAGTCAGTTCAGTCAGTTCAGCCAGTTCAGTCAGTTCAGTCAGTTCAGTCAGTTCAGCCAGTTCAGTCAGTTCAGTAAGTCAGTTCAGTCAGTTCAGTCAGTTCAGTCAGTTCAGCCAGTTCAGTCAGTTCAGTCAGTTCAGTTCAGTCAGTTCAGTCAGTTCAGTTCAGTCAGTTCAGCCAGTTCAGTCAGTTCAGTCAGTTCCGTAGTTCAGTTTCAGTTCAGTTCAGTCAGTTCAGTCAGTTCAGTCAGTTCAGTCAGTTCCAGCAAGTTCAGTCAGTCTCAGTTCAGCCAGTTCAGTCAGTTCAGTCGTTCATACCAGTTCAGTCAGTTCCAGTTCAGTCAGTTCAGTCAGTTCAGTCAGTTGAGTCAGTTCAGTCAGTTCAGAGTCAGTTCGGTCAGTTCAGTCAGTTCAGTCAGTTCAGAGTTCAGTTCAGTCAGTTCAGTCAGTCAAGTCAGTACTTAATTTCAGTCAGTTCAGTCAGTTCAGTTCAGTCAGTTCAGTCAGTTCAGTCAGTTCAGTCAGTTCAGTTCAGTCAGTTCAGTCAGTTCAGCCAGTTCAGTCAGTTCAGTCAGTTCAGTCAGTTTCAGTCAGTTCAGTTCAGTCAGTTCAGTCAGTTCAGCCAGTTCAGTCAGTTCAGCCAGTTCAGTCAGTTCAGTCAGTTCAGTTCAGTCAGTTCAGTCAGTTCAGTCAGTTCAGTCAGTTCAGTTCAGTCAGTTCAGTCAGTTCAGCCAGTTCAGTCAGTTCAGTCAGTTCAGTCAGTTCAGCCAGTTCAGTCAGTTCAGTCAGTTCAGTTCAGTCAGTTCAGTCAGTTCAGTCAGTTCAGTCAGTTCAGCCAGTTCAGTCAGTTCAGCCAGTTCAGTCAGTTCAGTCAGTTCAGTTCAGTCAGTTCAGTCAGTTCAGTCAGTTCAGTCAGTTCAGTTCAGTCAGTTCAGTTCAGTTCAGTCAGTTCAGTCAGTTCAGCCAGTTCAGTCAGTTCAGTCAGTTCAGTCAGTTCAGCCAGTTCAGTCAGTTCAGTTCAGTCAGTTCAGTCAGTTCAGTCAGTTCAGTCAGTTCAGCCAGTTCAGTCAGTTCAGCCAGTTCAGTCAGTTCAGTCAGTTCAGTTCAGTCAGTTCAGTCAGTTCAGTCAGTTCAGTCAGTTCAGTTCAGTCAGTTCAGTCAGTTCAGTTCAGTCAGTTCAGTCAGTTCAGTCAGTTCAGTCAGTTCAGTTCAGTCAGTTCAGTCAGTTCAGTCAGTTCAGCCAGTTCAGTCAGTTCAGTCAGTTCAGCCAGTTCAGTCAGTTCAGTCAGTTCAGTCAGTTCAGCCAGTTCAGTCAGTTCAGTCAGTTCAGTCAGTTCAGTCAGTCCAGTCAGTTCAGTCAGTCAGTCAGTCAGTCAGTCAGTTCAGTCAGTTCAGTCAGTCAGTCAGTTCAGTCAGTCAGTCAGTTCAGTCAGTCAGTCAGTTCAGTCAGTTCAGTCAGTCAGTCAGTTCAGTCAGTCAGTCAGTTCAGTCAGTCAGTTCAGTCAGTTCAGTCAGTCAGTCAGTCAGTTCAGTCAGTTCAGTCAGTTCAGTCAGTTCAGTCAGTCAGTTCAGTCAGTTCAGTCAGTTCAGTCAGTCAGTTCAGTCAGTTCAGTCAGTTCAGTCAGTCCAGTCAGTTCAGTCAGTCAGTCAGTCAGTTCAGTCAGTTCAGTCAGTTCAGTCAGTTCAGTCAGTTCAGTCAGTCCACTCAGTTCAGTCAGTCAGTCAGTCAGTCCAGTCAGTTCAGTCAGTCAGTCAGTCAGTCCAGTCAGTTCAGTCAGTCAGTTCAGTCAGTTCAGTCAGTTCAGTCAGTCAGTTCAGTCAGTTCAGTCAGTCCAGTCAGTTCAGTCAGTTCAGTCAGTTCAGTCAGTCAGTTCAGTCAGTTCAGTCAGTCCAGTCAGTCAGTCAGTCAGTTCAGCCAGTTCAGCCAGTTCAGCCAGTTCAGTCAGTTCAGCCAGTTCAGTCAGTTCAGCCAGTTCAGTCAGTTCAGTCAGTCAGTTCAGTCAGTCCAGTCAGTTCAGTCAGTCAGTCAGTCAGTTCAGCCAGTTCAGCCAGTTCAGCCAGTTCAGTCAGTTCAGCCAGTTCAGTCAGTTCAGTCAGTTCAGTCAGTCAGTTCAGTCAGTTCAGTCAGTCAGTCAGTCAGTCAGTCAGTTCAGCCAGTTCAGCCAGTTCAGCCAGTTCAGTCAGTTCAGCCAGTTCAGTCAGTTCAGTCAGTCAGTCCAGTCAGTTCAGTCAGTCAGTCAGTCAGTTCAGCCAGTTCAGCCAGTTCAGCCAGTTCAGTCAGTTCAGTCAGTCAGTTCAGTCAGTTCAGTCAGTCAGTTCAGTCAGTTCAGTCAGTTCAGTCAGTTCAGCCAGTTCAGCCAGTTCAGCCAGTTCAGTCAGTTCAGTCAGTTCAGTCAGTTCAGTCAGTCAGTTCAGTCAGTTCGGTCAGTTCAGTCAGTTCAGTCAGTTCAGCCAGTTCAGTCAGTTCGGTCAGTTCAGTCAGTTCAGTCAGTTCAGTCAGTTCAGTCAGTTCAGCCAGTTCAGTCAGTTCAGTCAGTTCAG
Source organism: Coregonus lavaretus (assembly GCF_964263955.1). Lineage (NCBI taxonomy): Eukaryota > Metazoa > Chordata > Actinopteri > Salmoniformes > Salmonidae > Coregonus > Coregonus lavaretus. The sequence continues at coordinate 3,051 of NW_028162074.1, forward strand.
CCAGTTCAGTCAGTTCAGCCAGTTCAGTCAGTTCAGTCAGTTCAGTCAGTTCAGCCAGTTCAGTCAGTTCAGTCAGTTCAGCCAGTTCAGTCAGTTCAGCCAGTTCAGTCAGTTCAGTCAGTTCAGTCAGTTCAGCCAGTTCAGCCAGTTCAGTCAGTTCAGTCAGTTCAGTTCAGTCAGTTCAGTCAGTTCGGTCAGTTCAGTCAGTTCAGTCAGTTCAGTCAGTTCAGCCAGTTCAGCCAGTTCAGTCAGTTCAGTCAGTTCAGTTCAGTCAGTTCAGCCAGTTCAGTCAGTTCAGTCAGTTCAGCCAGTTCAGTTCAGTCAGTTCAGTCAGTTCAGTCAGTTCAGTCAGTTCAGTTCAGTCAGTTCAGCCAGTTCAGCCAGTTCAGTCAGTTCAGCCAGTTCTGTCAGTTCAGTTCAGTCAGTTCAGCCAGTTCAGTCAGTTCAGTCAGTTCAGCCAGTTCAGTCAGTTCAGCCAGTTCAGCCAGTTCAGCCAGTTCAGTCAGTTCAGTCAGTTCAGTCAGTTCAGTCAGTCAGTTCAGTCAGTTCGGTCAGTTCAGTCAGTTCAGTCAGTTCAGCCAGTTCAGTCAGTTCGGTCAGTTCAGTCAGTTCAGTCAGTTCAGTCAGTTCAGTCAGTTCAGCCAGTTCAGTCAGTTCAGTCAGTTCAGCCAGTTCAGTCAGTTCAGCCAGTTCAGTCAGTTCAGTCAGTTCAGTCAGTTCAGCCAGTTCAGTCAGTTCAGTCAGTTCAGCCAGTTCAGTCAGTTCAGCCAGTTCAGTCAGTTCAGTCAGTTCAGTCAGTTCAGTCAGTTCAGCCAGTTCAGCCAGTTCAGTCAGTTCAGTCAGTTCAGTTCAGTCAGTTCAGTCAGTTCGGTCAGTTCAGTCAGTTCAGTCAGTTCAGTCAGTTCAGCCAGTTCAGCCAGTTCAGTCAGTTCAGTCAGTTCAGTTCAGTCAGTTCAGCCAGTTCAGTCAGTTCAGTCAGTTCAGCCAGTTCAGTTCAGTCAGTTCAGTCAGTTCAGTCAGTTCAGTCAGTTCAGTTCAGTCAGTTCAGCCAGTTCAGCCAGTTCAGTCAGTTCAGCCAGTTCAGCCAGTTCAGTCAGTTCAGTTCAGCCAGTTCAGTCAGTTCAGTCAGTCAGTCCAGTCAGTTCAGTCAGTCAGTCAGTCAGTTCAGCCAGTTCAGCCAGTTCAGCCAGTTCAGTCAGTTCAGTCAGTCAGTTCAGTCAGTTCAGTCAGTCAGTTCAGTCAGTTCAGCCAGTTCAGCCAGTTCAGCCAGTTCAGTCAGTTCAGTCAGTTCAGTCAGTTCAGTCAGTCAGTTCAGTCAGTTCGGTCAGTTCAGTCAGTTCAGTCAGTTCAGCCAGTTCAGTCAGTTCGGTCAGTTCAGTCAGTTCAGTCAGTTCAGTCAGTTCAGTCAGTTCAGCCAGTTCAGTCAGTTCAGTCAGTTCAGCCAGTTCAGTCAGTTCAGTCAGTTCAGCCAGTTCAGTCAGTTCAGTCAGTTCAGTCAGTTCAGCCAGTTCAGTCAGTTCAGTCAGTTCAGCCAGTTCAGTCAGTTCAGCCAGTTCAGTCAGTTCAGTCAGTTCAGTCAGTTCAGTCAGTTCAGCCAGTTCAGCCAGTTCAGTCAGTTCAGTCAGTTCAGTTCAGTCAGTTCAGTCAGTTCGGTCAGTTCAGTCAGTTCAGTCAGTTCAGTCAGTTCAGCCAGTTCAGCCAGTTCAGTCAGTTCAGTCAGTTCAGTTCAGTCAGTTCAGCCAGTTCAGTCAGTTCAGTCAGTTCAGCCAGTTCAGTTCAGTCAGTTCAGTCAGTTCAGTCAGTTCAGTCAGTTCAGTTCAGTCAGTTCAGCCAGTTCAGCCAGTTCAGTCAGTTCAGCCAGTTCAGCCAGTTCAGTCAGTTCAGTTCAGTCAGTTCAGCCAGTTCAGTCAGTTCAGTCAGTTCAGCCAGTTCAGTCAGTTCAGTTCAGTCAGTTCAGCCAGTTCAGCCAGTTCAGTCAGTTCAGCCAGTTCAGTCAGTTCAGTCAGTTCAGTTCAGTCAGTTCAGTCAGTTCAGTTCAGTCAGTTCAGCCAGTTCAGTCAGTTCAGTCAGTTCAGCCAGTTCAGTTCAGTCAGTTCAGTCAGTTCAGTCAGTTCAGTCAGTTCAATTCAGTCAGTTCAGTTCAGTCAGTTCAGTCAGTTCAGCCAGTTCAGTCAGTTCAGTCAGTTCAGCCAGTTCAGTTCAGTCAGTTCAGTCAGTTCAGTCAGTTGAGTCAGTTCAGTTCAGTCAGTTCAGTCAGTTCGGTCAGTTCGGTCAGTTCAGTCAGTTCAGTCAGTTCAGTTCAGTCAGTTCAGTCAGTTCAGTCAGTTCAGTCAGTTCAGTCAGTTCAGTTCAGTCAGTTCAGTCAGTTCAGTCAGTTCAGTCAGTTCAGTTCAGTCAGTTCAGTCAGTTCAGCCAGTTCAGTCAGTTCAGTCAGTTCAGTCAGTTCAGTCAGTTCAGTCATTTCAGTTCAGTCAGTTCAGTCAGTTCAGCCAGTTCAGTCAGTTCAGCCAGTTCAGTCAGTTCAGTCAGTTCAGTTCAGTCAGTTCAGTCAGTTCAGTCAGTTCAGTCAGTTCAGTTCAGTCAGTTCAGTCAGTTCAGCCAGTTCAGTCAGTTCAGTCAGTTCAGTCAGTTCAGCCAGTTCAGTCAGTTCAGTCAGTTCAGTCAGTTCAGTTCAGTCAGTTCAGTCAGTTCAGTCAGTTCAGTCAGTTCAGCCAGTTCAGTCAGTTCAGCCAGTTCAGTCAGTTCAGTCAGTTCAGTTCAGTCAGTTCAGTCAGTTCAGTCAGTTCAGTTCAGTCAGTTCAGTCAGTTCAGCCAGTTCAGTCAGTTCAGTCAGTTCAGTCAGTTCAGCCAGTTCAGTCAGTTCAGTTCAGTCAGTTCAGTCAGTTCAGTCAGTTCAGTCAGTTCAGCCAGTTCAGTCAGTTCAGCCAGTTCAGTCAGTTCAGTCAGTTCAGTTCAGTCAGTTCAGTCAGTTCAGTCAGTTCAGTCAGTTCAGTTCAGTCAGTTCAGTCAGTTCAGTTCAGTCAGTTCAGTCAGTTCAGTCAGTTCAGTCAGTTCAGTTCAGTCAGTTCAGTCAGTTCAGTCAGTTCAGCAATTTCAGTCAGTTCAGTCAGTTCAGCCAGTTCAGTCAGTTCAGTCAGTTCAGTCAGTTCAGCCAGTTCAGTCAGTTCAGTCAGTTCAGTTCAGTCAGTTCAGTCAGTTCAGCCAGTTCAGTCAGTTCAGCCAGTTCGGTCAGTCATCCTGATGAACCCTTCCCAGCTAGTTTATGCTGGCTAGTTGGCAACAACAGCAGCATGGTGCTGGTTAAAACTTCTAAAATAAAGTTATGTTAATTTAGATGGGGAGAATTACTTGTAGTATTGGTCACCATCTGGATGTCACCGCGACACAACAACAACAACTTCTTTATGTTCAGTGTCTAGCGTGAGTTATCAAGCCATTCTACAATTGAAACCATATGTTGTTTCAACACATCCGTAACCGCAAGACATGTTTTTCCTGTCACTACAGTATTGTCAGCATACATCTGAATAATAGCCCCTGGACATACCTCAGGAAGATCATTTATGTATAAACTAAAAATAAGCAGACCTATAACGATCCTTGTGGGACACCCATTCTGCTTTTCTGAGCTGTAGACCTGATGTTATTGATCACTACACTTTGTTCCCTGTTCTTGATATGATTCAAACCATCTTAGTGCTTTGTTAGAAAATGTGGACCTTGAAAGTGGAGACCAGGATGCTGTGATTAACGGTGTCAAAAGCTTTGCTTTCATTGAGAAAAATAGCACCAACCACATTGCCTTTGTCCAATGAACATTTAGAACTATCTATCAGAAAACAGTTAGCTGTTTCTGTTGAGTGTTTATGTCTAAAGCCACATTGATGTGAATGCAGGAATTGATTCTCCTCCAAGTAGGCCATTAATTGCTCTGCAACAACTTTCTCCAATACTTTTGATAGAACTGGGAGAATGCTAATTGGCCCGTAGTTACATGCCCGGTCGACTTCACCTGATTAAAACATGGGTGTTACCAGTGCCCTTCCCAACCCTCTGGAAACGGTGTAGTTCTTAATGACAGATGTATCAGGTGGGTGAGAGGCTTGACCAGCATGTCACTGGACTTATTTTACTGTGTCTAAATGAAATATTTTTTGAACAGGTGGTTTTGAAGTTATTAATTATTTTCAAGACTTCTGCATGACCTACTTCCCTATTCTTGAAGCTATTGACTCCATCATTTTATACAGTACCTACACTGATCTCTGAGTGATTAAAATTCCTGGCAAGTTCCTCAATAGATTGAATAAAGAAATTGTTGAACCCACCCACCCACCTTAAACTCACTCATTGTGCTCTTAACTTTATACCGCAGTTTTGTCAAGTTTTTTATTTTGCTTCCATATCATCGCACTATTACCTTTAGCATCTAAGATAGCCCTTGTGTAATAGTTATCTTTGGCAGCCCTAAGATCCTTAATCACACTATTTCGCTGTGCTTTTTATCTTTGCAAATCAATACTATTCCGACATGTACAAACATGTTCAAAGCATGGTCGCTTTGTTTCATTAGTTGCTTTATGGAGTCGCCTAACCAGAGCAGTTGTGCTTTTCCATGAGTACCTATCCCACCTTTCAGATACTTATTGACAATTTGTCCTACAGAGGTCATCATTTCAATACAACTTGAATTGATAGATGCCTCCGTAGTAGATTTCTAAACTGTTTTTTATATGGATAATATAAACGTAGGCAAAACCGGAGAAAATGAAACAAGTGCTTTTTTGGTCACTAATCTGGCAACCTGGATATGCGCGACTGGTCAATTGTCTACCGTAAGCCTATGTTAGAAACCAGATAAAATAGGCAAATATATATAGTATAAAATACAAATGGTAGCTATATGTAGCCTATTAAAATATGTATACAAAATAGGTATTTCCCCATTCAGTTTCACACTTTCGCGCCGCCTCAAAGCCAAGTCTTAATCAAATGTTATGCCGCGGTGGCAGTACTGTTTATATTTAAACTAGGTAGGTTGCCACACACACTCGACCGGTGACCGAATCTTCTCAAGCATGTTTGGACACCAGGCGCATGCAATCTCCGTACAGGGTCAGACTTGGATAAATGCACAACCGGGCACACACGAGCTCCGTACAGGGCAGACCAACAAGGGGCCTGGTTTATCAATGCGTGGGACCATTTCCACATAAAGTGTGAGATTTATGAATATGAACGTTTCCTTGAGTGTGCGTAAATGTAAGCGCAGCCATGACCATGCATATGCACGGTGCCAAGCGGTGGATATTATAAGGAACTGCTTGTCAAGCGTAGAATATGGAAAATATATTGAAAATGTGTGAAATTGTGAGAGTAAGCTAATAATTAAATAATTTTTCGATGTAATTGTATTTCCACTGTGAATTCATGCAACATAGTTTGACAGGCTATATATAATCTGACCACAGTGCATCTGTTACGATAATAATCCATATAAAGTACAGTAATTTGTTAAATTAGAGGCACGGGTGAAAGTGAAACCATTGTTCAAATACTATAAAATACAGGTAATGGGAAATCGAATGAGAGATGGCTGATCTTGCTCTGTTGGAAGATTTGACACACGCTGCATTTCGCAGAGAACGCGATATTAATGGAGACAGGTGGGACTTTTTTGCAGAAAGTACAGATTGGCTCATTAGATATCGTTTCCCAAAACCAATCTTATAGGATCTTTGCGAGGATTTAAGACATACTTTAGAAAGGCAAACACATGCCATTCCGGTGCGTATCCAAGTGCTATCCACCCTCGGGTTTTTGGCAACGGGCACTTTTCAGCGGGAGCTCGCTGACCGGCATCTCACAGCCCTCGATGAGCCATTGTTCAGCTAAACTAAAAGTAATTTATACAGGGCGGCAGGTAGCTTAGTGGTTAAAAGCTTAGTGCCAGTAACCGAAAGGTTGCTGGTTCTAATCCCCGAGCCGACTAGGTGAAACATCTGTCGATGTGCCCTTGAGCAAGGCACTTAACCCTAATTGGTCCTGTAAGTCGCTTTGGATAAGAGTGTCTGCAAAATGACTCAAATCTAAATCATACAATTTCCATGCACAACAGGTTGAATTCAATAGGGGTTTATTTGCAATCAATGGGTTCCCAAATAGAAACGGAGCAATAGATGGTACCCACAAATAACAAAACGAGTTCAACTATGTGAACAGAAAAGGTTTCCACTCCTTCATTCTGCAGGCCTATACGCCTACAGGAGGGAGCTGTTGAGGATGAATGGCTTGTTGGTGAGTGTTGCCTATGTAACGCTGTTTGGCTGGTCAGATGGATGACAGACACAGGACTTGCTTTGACAGGATCTCAAAGGAATTGCTCTGTCTGCTTTTTCCTCCCTCTTTCTTTTCAATATACAGTTATAAGCACATATTAACATCAATATATAATCCACAATACACATTTAAACAAGTGATCGTATAGTTTTAGTACAATATAAACCCATTTAAATTCAAGTCAAAAACATTTTCTACATGTTCTCGTTATAAACAATTCAATTACATTCAAACATAATTCCAAAACTGAACGACCTCATTGCTTTGCATTTGGAGCGCTCGAGCCATCCTGAGCCATCCTGAGCTCTGCAGGAGCACAACAATATCTGAATAACATATATTTAAAACATACCTGGAAGACAGACACAATGTATGAACATCTTCACACATGCACAAGGGTCACTGCAACATGACAGGATCTGGATTTGTAAAATAAAATAAAACATTTACTTTTCATTAATCACTTAATACACAAAATAACACTAGCTAGCTATCTTATCTAGTTTTCAACAATGTGGCGCAGAGCAAAAAGTGCATAGTTATTATTAGCAAGATAGACTGTACATCAATCATCACATTACATGCACAACAAAGATAGTGTTTTCAACTTAGAACACATTATTTATTGTAAAACGTATGACATATTGCAGATAGCATGTTTCAGGATACATACATCCACCATAGGAATAGCTTTGTCTGCTGGAGAACGTCAGCAACACACAGTACACCGGATCTGCAGTTACACCTTTAACCACCAGGAGGCTCCGTCAACACTGGTAGACTACAGTCGTGGTCAAAAGTTTTGAGAATGACACAAATATTAATTTTCACAAAGTCTGCTGCCTCAGTTTTTATGATGGCAATTTGCATATACTCCAGAATATTATGAAGAGTGCTCAGATGAATTGCAATTAATTGCAAAGTCCCTCTTTGCCATGAAAATGAACTTAATCCCCAAAAAACATTTCCACTGCATTTCAGCCCTGCCACAAAAGGACCAGCTGACATCATGTCAGTGATTCTCTCGTTAACACAGGTGAGAGTGTTGACGAGGACAAGGCTGGAGATCACTCTGTCATGCTGATTGAGTTAGAATAACAGACTGGAAGCTTTAAAATGAGGGTGGTGCTTGAAATCATTGTTCTTCCTCTGTTAACCATGGTTACCTGCAAGGAAACACGTGCCGTCATCATTGCTTTGCACAAAAAGGGCTTCACAGGCAATGATATTGCTGCTAGTAAGATTGCACCTAAATCAACCATTTATCGGATCATCAAGAACTTCAAGGAGAGAGGTTCAATTGTTGTGAAGAAGGCTTCAGGGCGTCCAAGAAAGTCCAGGAAGCGCCAGGACCATCTCCTAAAGTTGATTCAGCTGCGAGATTGGGGCACCACCAGTGCAGAGCCTGTTCAGGAATGGCAGCAGGCAGGTGTGAGTGCATCTGCACGCACAGTGAGGCAAAGACTTTTGGAGGATGGCCTGGTGTCAAGAAGGGCAGCGAGGAAGCCACTTATCTCCAGGAAAAACATCAGGGACAGACTGAAATTCTGCAAAAGGTAAAGGGATTGGACTGCTGAGGACTGGGGTAAAGTCATTTTCTCTGATGAATCCCCTTTCCGATTGTTTGGGGCATCTGGAAAAAAGCTTGTCCGGAGAAGACAAGGTGAGCGCTACCATCAGTCCTGTGTCATGCCAACAGTAAAGAATCCTGAGACCATTCATGTGTGGGGTTGCTTCTCAGCCAAGGGAGTGGGCTCACTCACAATTTTGCCTAAGAACACAGCCATGAATAAAGAATGGTACCAAAACATCCTCCGAGAGCAACTTCTCCCAACCATCCAAGAACAGTTTGGTGACGAACAATGCCTTTTCCAGGATGATGGAGCACCTTGCCATAAGGCCAAAGTGATAACTAAGTGGCTCGGGGAACAAAACATCGACATTTTGGGTCCATGTCCAGGAAACTCCCCAGACCTTAATCCCATTGAGAACTTGTGGTCAATCCTCAAGAGGCGGGTGGACAAACAGAAACCCACAAATTCTGACAAACTCCAAGCATTGATTATGCAAGAATGGGCTGCCATCATTCAGGATGTGGCCCAGAAGTTAATTGACAGCATGCTAGGGCGGATTGCAGAGGTCTTGAAAAAGAAGGGTCAACACTGCAAATATTGACTCTTTGCATAAACTTAATGTAATTGTCAATAAAAGCCTTTGATACTTATGGAATGCTTGTAATTATACTTCAGTATACCATAGTAACATCTGACAAAAATATCTAAAAACACTGAAGCAGCAAACTTTGTGAAGACCAATACTTGTGTCATTCTCAAAACTTTTGACCACGACTGCATTTCATTTTGGTGAAACTCACATATATACCAAGACTACATTTTTAACTCTGTTAAAATACAATTATACCCAAAAGGGCATGTTGGGAGTGGGAGGGCAAAGAGGCAGGTGGTCAGGCACAGGTAGACCCAATGATTTATATATACACTAGATAACTGTCAGGGGCGCTGTGTTGGGGCGGCAGGTAGCTTAGTGGGTAAGAGCGTTGCCATTAACCGAAAGGTCGCTGGTTCTAATCCCCGAGCCAACTAGGTGAAAAATCGGTCTGTGCCCTTAAGCAAGGCACTTAACCCTAATTGCTCCTGTAAGTCGCTCTGGATAAGAGCCTCTGCTAAATAATTAAAATGTTGAAGACGCCGCAACATTGTAAAAAATATATTTTGGAAGCTATAGAAATGAATTTATTAATGTGTACATTAGTCTTTTGCCACATTTATTATATTACAGACACCTTAATGCATACTTTTATCAATTATATTATGTGAGCTAAACATAAAAATAAAAAATGAAACATTTCAAAAAACATTTTCCTTAAAGTGTAATTTTTTGGGTCCTTGAAACATGTAATTGGAAATACAGTAGAATTCCATTCATTCATTTGGAGAACTGCTCCTACTGGGGAGTGCCAACATGGCCGACCGTGGCTTGAAGTCAAAGCCTCTGACTGGCCAATCCAGGGTTTAAGCATCATTGGGTCTGTCTGTGTACGTGTCTACTTGAACAGTCAGAGCCAGAGAGACAGAACGCAGCCATTCCTCAGCCAGAGATCACTAGTTCTAAACGAGAGGGCAATAAAATAACCCGAACCACCACGTCTTGTCTATTACACACCCTTCTAGTCTATCGTCTTTATACACTTCTACTTGACCTCTACAACCTGTTTTAGGACAGACGCCTCAGCCTGTCTCCCGCTCCTCCTCCACCCACCGCTGGGAGCCCGCCCGCCCACACCTCCTGGCCTCCCTCTACCTGGGTCCCGGAGCTCCGCCGACCGACCGACCGACCGACCCCGGCTGCAGGCGAAGGAAGCGCCACTATTCTATTCCTCGTTCTAACTGCAACCGACACACCACCGGCAGGCGCGCGAGACATATGACAAGTCAAGTCCGAATGTGTGATTATTCATCTATAATCTAGACTACCCTATATCTATAAACGAAACTATCTACATTTTTGGAAGACAAAAAGGCTTTAAATTACAGAAAGCAGTACAGAAGCGGTATCTTTTTTTTTTTTGTTGCTTCGCATCATCTCGGTGTTTTTTTCTCTAGCTGCGCTCAACTCGAACACCCGTTCGGTTTCCACTGGATGAAGAATCCTTTCCACCCTGCGGTGCTGCTCGTGTGTCCTGAAGTTCTGACGGACCGTTCTGATTTAGGAGCCGTGTTCTAATTGACTGGACTGAGGAACATTAGTCATTCTAACACATCGAGTGGACCGGAGTCAGAGACTGACTGGAAATTATTTTTGCCCTCAACACAGTAACGCATGGTGGGAATTTCTGCCTCTTTTCAGTGTAAGTGCTATTTATTTATTCATTCATTCACTCGCTTCTTTGCTTGTCTTTTATGATGCTGTGTGTATTTGGTTGAGAGAAGTCAATACGGCTAGATCATCTGGTTAGACTTGCTGTAGCCGTATTGAGTTAAAGCCGTGGTGAATTGTATCCGATACAACAAGGGTGCTTGCTAAAGCGGCCAATGGCTCTCCATGAAAATACTTAGTCAAAATATTTTCTTAATATGGGTAATATATTATTGGAAAATAATCTATGATCTAGCCTACGGAATTGCGGTTTATGTTAATGTGCAACCGGATAGGCTATTATTCGAACTAAATGCGCGTAAAATAGGCTATGGTAATATATTATGAAACAGATCTATAATAATCTAACATTGATTTAATCTACAGGTTTATTATGTTCTAGTTGCCATTTTACATTTTTATTAGATATAGAGACAAAATCATATTTTAGGAATATCATCCAAAACCTTAGTGAAATAATTGACTATGTTTCATGGTTCTTTCAGCGCGTAATGGTTTCATACAATGATGATTTGGTTCCTTGACCCCAGGCAGCATTTGGTTGTCTAATGTTAGCGTCTATACTTCCATGAAAATCATTTGAATGGAAATGTTATCTACTGTTCAATGGTCCTATTCGTCCATCCATAGTCAAATAGCCTAGTTGATATATCAGTGTAGCCTATATAGATATAATGGAGCTAAATACTAATTACATAGCGCTTGGGGAAAGCCTTGATTCTTAAATGTTTTGCTTTAATTAACTTTGTTTAGTTACAATTTTAATTCATTCAAATAGCTTAATAACAATATACATGCCAGCTGTTGGCCTGAATGCAAGAAAGATATCAATTAATAGATTTAAACGAGGTGTTTATAAAGGGCGAGCCAAGGCTTTAATAGGCATACACATCGATATGCGAACCACAGTCCATGGCTGGCCAGCCTATCTGCTCTCTGCTCAACGATATGCGAACCACAGTCCATGGCTGGCCAGCCTATCTGCTCTCTGCTCAACGATATGCGAACCACAGTCCATGGCTGGCCAGCCTGTCTGGTCACCGATCTGTCCCAACCCTTCAACCTGAGGTAGTCCTGCACATCAGCTGACTAACCCCTGGAATCTGGAGCCCTGAACCTGAACCTGAACCTGAACCTGAACCTGAACCTGAAGCCGGCTCATTCAGGGTTTTTTTTAGCACCGTGTTGTGTTTCTTCTCCATAGTTTTGGTCTCTCTTCTTTTAAAGGTTGATATCTGTGGGACTTTGCATATTATTTGAAAACCACCCGACCGCCCCAACTCCCACGAAGGACCAGTCACATATTGTCAAACGTATCTCCTCAATCCATCCTGATGTTTATGTATCCACCCGCTGCGACTTTGTCAGAGCCCACAAATCCTCATGTGACCAGAAAGTCCAAGTTGAAGTTGAAATGGGATTTATTGGTGGCAGTGTAGCCTACAGTTGGGGCAGCAGATTAAAGGGTTGGTTCGTATTTTTTCCCTGGCTATGATAACTATAGGTCTCAGCATTTGTCATTGTATTTATTATGGATCCCCATTAGTTCCTGCCAAGGCAGCAGCTACTCTTCCAACAAAATTAAGGCAGGGATTCAATTTTAAAAACATTACAATACATTCAATACATTGGGTTCCTGAGTGGTGCAGCGGTCTAAGGCACTGCATCTCAGTGCTTGAGGCGTCACTACAGACCCCCTGGTTTGATTCCAGGCTGTATCAAAACCGGCCGTGATTGGGAGTCCCATAGGGCAGCGCACAATTGGCCCAGCGTCGTCCGGGTTTGGCCGGTGTAGGCCGTCATTGTAAATAAGAATTTGTTCTTAACTGACTTGCCTAGTTAAATCAATAAAATAAACAACACATTCACAGATTTCACAACACACTGTGTGCCCTCAGGCCCCTACTCCACTACCACATATCTACAATACGTGTGTGTATAGTGCGTATGTTATCGTGTGTCTGTGCCTATGTGTGTGTCTCTTCACAGTCCCTGCTCTTCCATGAGGTGTATTTTTATCTGGTTTTTAAATCTGATTTTACTGCTTGTATCAGATACATGATGTGGAATAGAGTTCCATGTAGTCATGGCTCTATGTAGTACTGTGCTCCTCCCATAGTCTGTTCTGGACTTGGGGACTGTGAAGAGACCTCTGGTGGCATGTCTTGTGGGGTATGCATGGGTGTCTGAGCTGTGTGCCAGTAGTTCAAACAGACAGCTCGGTACATTCAACATGTCAATACCTCTCATAAATACAAGTAGTGATGCAGTCAATCTCTCCTCCACTTTGAGCCAGGAGAGATTGACATGCATATTATTAATGTTTGCTCTCTGTGTACATCCAAGGGCCAGCCATGCTGCCCTGTTCTGAGCCAATTGCAATTTAATTAAGTCCCTCTTTGTGGCACCTGATCACACGACTGAACAGTAGTACAGGTGCGACAAAACTAGGGCCTGTAGGACCTGCCTTGTTGATGGTGTTGTTAAGAAGGTAGAGCAGCGCTTTATTATAGACAGACTTCTCCCCATCTTATCTACTGTTGTATCAATATGTTTTGACCATGACAGTTTACAATCCAGGGTTACTCCAAGCAGTTTAGTCTCCTCAACTTTCTCAATTTCCACATGATTTATTACACAATTTAGTTGAGGTTTAGGGTTTAGTAATGGGGTCTAAGCTGCTGGGGTGATGGGGTCTAGGCTGCTGGGGTGATGGGGTCTAGGCTGCTGGGGTGATGGGGTCTAGGCTGCTGGGGTGATGGGGTCTAAGCTGCTGGGGTGATGGGGTCTAGGCTGCTGGGGTGATGGGGTCTAGGCTGCTGGGGTGATGGGGTCTAAGCTGCTGGGGTGATGGGGTCAAGGCTGCTGGGGTGATAGGGTCTAGGCTGCTGGGGTGATGGGGTCTAGGCTGCTGGGGTGATGGGGTCTAGGCTGCTGGGGTGATGGGGTCTAGGCTGCTGGGGTGATGGGGTCTAGGCTGCTGGGGTGATGGGGTCTAGGCTGCTGGGGTGATGGGGTCTAAGCTGCTGGGGTGATGGGGTCTAAGCTGCTGGGGTGATGGGGTCTAAGCTGCTGGGGTGATGGGGTCTAGGCTGCTGGGGTGATGGGGTCTAAGCTGCTGGGGTGATGGGGTGTACTGTTGGATAGATAGGAGACAGAGTGGAGTACTGTTGGATAGATAGGAGACAGATTGGAGTGGTGTACTGTTGGATAGATAGGAGACAGAGTGGAGTACTGTTGGATAGATAGGAGACAGATTGGTGTACTGTTGGATAGATAGGAGACAGAGTGGTGTACTGTTGGATAGATAGGAGACAGAGTGGTGTAATGTTGGATAGATAGGAGACAGATTGGAGTGGTGTACTGTTGGATAGATAGGAGACAGAGTGGTGTACTGTTGGATAGATAGGAGACAGAGTGGAGTGGTGTACTGTTGGATAGATAGGAGACAGAGTGGAGTACTGTTGGATAGATAGGAGACAGAGTGGAGTGGAGTACTGTTGGATAGATAGGAGACAGAGTGGAGTGGTGTACTGTTGGATAGATAGGAGACAGATTGGAGTGGAGTACTGTTGGATAGATAGGAGACAGAGTGGAGTGGTGTACTGTTGGATAGATAGGAGACAGAGTGGAGTACTGTTGGATAGATAGGAGACAGAGTGGAGTACTGTTGGATAGATAGGAGACAGAGTGGAGTGGTGTACTGTTGGATAGATAGGAGACAGAGTGGTGTACTGTTGGATAGATAGGAGACAGAGTGGAGTACTGTTGGATAGATAGGAGACAGAGTGGAGTGGTGTACTGTTGGATAGATAGGAGACAGAGTGGTGTACTGTTGGATAGATAGGAGACAGAGTGGAGTGGTGTACTGTTGGATAGATAGGAGACAGAGTGGAGTACTGTTGGATAGATAGGAGACAGATTGGAGTGGTGTACTGTTGGATAGATAGGAGACAGAGTGGTGTACTGTTGGATAGATAGGAGACAGAGTGGTGTACTGTTGGATAGATAGGAGACAGAGTGGAGTGGTGTTGGATAGATAGGAGACAGATTGGAGTGGTGTACTGTTGGATAGATAGGAGACAGAGTGGAGTGTTATCAGGGTCCTGTCCACTGTAATTAATGATGAAACACTATTTTACGTTCCAAATGGCACCCTATTCCCTATACGGGCCACTACTTTTGACCAGACCAATGTGGGGCCCTGGTGAAAAGTAGTGCACTAAATACGGGATAGGATGCCATTTGGGATGCAGCCTAATGTTAATGCCTTATGTAAGCCAGCCGTGTTCACCGGCACCTTTCTTATCAGTCCTCTGGCTTATTTTATATATTCCGTGTCAACATCTTCTGTGGAAATATGCCGTATTAAAATTACAAATATTACTCTACATTCTACATAGGCCATATGTTTCCTAAATCTAATGCCAACTTAACTCCTGAATGACATTCATCCAGACAGAGACCCAGACAGAGACCCAGACAGACCCAGACAGAGACCCAGACAGAAACCCAGACAGAGACCCAGACAGAGACCCTGACAGAGACCCAGACAGAGACACAGACAGAGACCCAGACAGACCCAGACAGACCCTGACAGAGACCCAGACAGAGACCCAGACAGACCCAGACAGACCCTGACAGAGACCCAGACAGAGACCCAGACAGAGACCCAGACAGAGACCCAGACAGACCCAGACAGACCCTGACAGAGACCCAGACAGAGACCCAGACAGAGACCCAGACAGAGACCCAGACAGAAACCCAGACAGAGACCCAGACAGAGACCCTGACAGAGACCCAGACAGAGACCCAGACAGAGACCCAGACAGAGACCCAGACAGAGACCCAGACAGAGACCCAGACAGAGACCCTGACAGAGACCCAGACAGAGACCCAGACAGAGACCCAGACAGAGACCCAGACAGAGACCCTGACAGAGACCCAGACAGAGACCCTGACAGAGACCCTGACAGAGACCCAGACAGAGACCCAGACAGAGACCCAGACAGAGACCCAGACAGAGACCCAGACAGACCCTGACAGAGACCCAGACAGAGACCCAGACAGAGACCCAGACAGAGACCCAGACAGAGACCCATTCATTTCCATTAGTGATCTTATTTCATCTTTAGCGTCAAAATGTTTTGTGAAAATATGCAATATTATAAACATTCTTTGACTTTGGCCATACATTTGCAATATACTATATCTTAAAACAGGAATCCTTCATGGTGAAACTGCCACATCCGTTTGTGATATTACAACAACAAAGGAGTTACTGTGACATCATTGCATACGCGATAGAACAGCAGAAAATGTACTGCATTTTGTTTTACCACGTTAGGCGACGCTCCTAACCTCGTCTTGCTCAACAAAACAAAAGCAACAACAATGGCCGTGAGGCGGACAGTGGTGCTGTTTCTCCTACTGCAGATTCCTTCTTTAACTATGCTAACTTTCCTCTTGAAACCTTTCTCAGTTCACTCAGTAGCATATATTTAGTCAGTGTGTGAGGTACTTTATCTTGCTCGAATTTAAATGTCTTAAAATGTTTTGGTATTGTTTAGTCACTTAGCTTCCAGTGTCCCACCATGTGGTGTTTGGATATAGTATATTTACCAGGGCTTTAAGGAGTTCTGAAGTCTTAATGCCACCCAGCAGGTCTTAATGCCAGCCAGCAGGTCTTAATTCCACCCAGCAGGTCTTAATTCCACCCAGCAGGTCTTAATTCCACCCAGCAGGTCTTAATGCCACCCAGCAGGTCTTAATGCCACCCAGCAGGTCTTAATGCCACCCAGCAGGTCTTAATGCCACCCAGCAGGTCTTAATGCCACCCAGCAGGTCTTAATGCCACCCAGCAGGTCTTAATTCCACCCAGCAGGTCTTAATTCCACCCAGCAGGTCTTAATGCCACCCAACAGGTCTTAATGCCACCCAGCAGGTCTTAATGCCACCCAGCAGGTCTTAATGCCACCCAGCAGGTCTTAATGCCACCCAGCAGGTCTTAATGCCACCCAGCAGGTCTTAATGCCACCCAGCAGGTCTTAATTCCACCCAGCAGGTCTTAATGCCACCGAGCAGGTCTTAATTCCACCCAGCAGGTCTTAATTCCACCCAGCAGGTCTTAATGCCACCCAGCAGGTCTTAATTCCACCCAGAATGTCTTAATTCCACCCAGCAGGTCTTAATGCCACCCAGCAGGTCTTAATGCCACCCAGCAGGTTTTAATGCCACCCAGCAGGTCTTAATTCCACCCAGCAGGTCTTAATTCCACCCAACAGGTCTTAATTCCACCCAGCAGGTCTTAATTCCACCCAGCAGGTCTTAATGCCACCCAACAGGTCTTAATGCCACCCAGCAGGTCTTAATGCCACCCAGCAGGTCTTAATGCCACCCAGCAGGTCTTAATGCCACCCAGCAGGTCTTAATGCCACCCAGCAGGTCTTGATTCCACCCAGCAGGTCTTAATTCCACCCAGCAGGTCTTAATGCCACCCAACAGGTCTTAATGCCACCCAGCAGGTCTTAATGCCACCCAGCAGGTCTTAATGCCACCCAGCAGGTCTTAATGCCACCCAGCAGGTCTTAATGCCACCCAGCAGGTCTTAATTCCACCCAGCAGGTCTTAATGCCACCCAGCAGGTCTTAATGCCACCCAGCAGGTCTTAATGCCACCCAGCAGGTCTTAATGCCACCCAGCAGGTCTTAATGCCACCCAGCAGGTCTTAATGCCACCCAGCAGGTCTTAATGCCACCCAGCAGGTCTTAATTCCACCCAGCAGGTCTTAATGCCACCCAGCAGGTCTTAATGCCACCCAGCAGGTCTTAATTCCACCCAGCAGGTCTTAATTCCACCCAGCAGGTCTTAATGCCACCCAGCAGGTCTTAATTCCACCCAGCAGGTCTTAATTCCACCCAACAGCCCTGGGCTTTAAGTGGTCACTCACTCTGCTGTGTGTGTGTGTGTGTGTGTGTGTGTGTGTGTGTGTGTGTGTGTGTGTGTATGGTTGAGAGTCTAAAGCCTCTCTAACTGATTGTGAGAGCCGTTGTTGATGTGTTTCCACACGACTTCACTGGCAGAGCCCTCTATAGGGTGTCGACCCAGACGGCCGGACGTCTCTCAGAGTCCTGGCCTCTAGATCGATACAGGCATTGATGGATACATATGTTTCTGAATTTAGCTCGCTGGTTAATGAATTCCATCACCCGTGAATGAAAGCATGGGCCAAATGTGAAAGGAGGAGGGAGAGAGGGGGAGAGAGAGGGGGGGAGAGAGAGAGAGAGAGAGAGAGAGAGAGAGAGAGAGAGAGAGAGAGAGAGAGAGAGAGAGAGAGAGAGAGAGAGAGAGAGGAGAGGTGGGAGTTCTATTGTTGTACTGAGTTGGAATGTACTGGGTTACGACTGGGCGATATGGTCTAAATGTGTTTCGGTGTCAATATGACCGATTCTGTTGGACCAAACCTCAAATGCAAAAAGTGAGTTGAAACTGTTTGTTGTCAGAGAGGAAGAAATTCTCTTTAGTCTTTGTTTTGTGTGAGTGGCAGGGGGAGTGGCTTGGTGGCAGGGGGAGGGGCTTGGTGGCAGGGGGAGGGGCTTGGAGTCTGTGGAGTGGGAAGGTGTACAGTCAACACATCACATAAGGAGGAGGGGCTTGGTGGCAGGAGGAGGGGCTTGGTGGCAGGGGGAGGGGCTTGGTGGCAGGGGGAGGGGCTTGATGGCAGGGGGAGGGGCTTGGTGGCAGGGGGAGGGGCTTGGTGGCAGGGGGAGGGGTCAACACACCACAGAAGGAGGAAGGAGTGGAGACCAGAAACACACAGAACGCTTCAAAAAACAAAAAAACATTGATTCTTGGAACATCACCCTACAACATACATTTGAATTAATTTGATATATCGCCCAGCCCTAGTTTAATGTAAAGGGAAATATAATTTGATATATCGCCCAGCCCTAGTTTCATGTAAAGGGAAATATAATTTGATATATCGCCCAGCCCTAGTTTCATGTAAAGGGAAATATAATTTGATATATCACCCAGCCCTAGTTTCATGTAAAGGAAAATATTTAACACTGCAAGCAGAACTTTATTAGGCTGGCTTTATCAGAACTTTATTAGATGACTTTAACAGACATAACTTTATTAGATGACTTTAACAGACATAACTTTATTAGATGACTTTAACAGACATAACTTTATTAGATGACTTTAACAGACATAACTTTATCAGATGGCTTTATCAGACAACGTTATTAGATGGCTTTATCAGAGATTATTTTATTAGATGGCTTTATCTGACAGAACGTTATTAGATGGCTTTATCAGAGATTATTTTATTAGATGGCTTTATCTGACAGAACTTTATTAGGCTGGCTTTATCAGAACTTTATTAGATTACATTAACAGACATAACTTTATTAGACTGGCTTTATCAGACAACTTTATTAGATGGCTTTATCAGAGATTATTTTATTAGATGGCTTTATCTGACAGAACGTTATTAGATGGCTTTAACAGACAGAACATTATTAAATGACTTTATCAGACAGAACCTTATCAGATGGCTTTATGAGACAGAACTTTATCAGATGGCTTTATCAGACAGCACTTAATTAGGCTGGCTTTATCAGACATAACTTTATAATTTGGTATTTTATTAGGATCCTCATTAGCTGTTGTGAAAGCGGCAGCTACTCTTCCTGGGGTCCACACAGAACATGAAACATGACATAATACAGAACATTAATAGACAAGAACAGCTCAAGGACAGAACTACATACATTTGTTTTTAAAGGCACACGTAGCCAACACATCAATACACACAAACTAACTAGGTCAAATAGGGGAGGGATTTTCAACACATTCAAGTTTCTTATAAAAATAAGTTATGTAGTCAGTCTCTCCTCAACTCGTAGCCAAGAGAGACTGGCATGCATAGTATTTATATCAGCCCTCTGATTACAATGAAGAGCAAGACGTGCCGCTCTGTTCTGGGCCAGCTGCAGCTTAACTAGGTCTTTCCTTGCAGCACTCGACCACACGACTGGACAATAATCAAGATTAGACAAAACTAGAGCCTGCAGAACTTGCTTTTTGGAGTGTGGTGTCAAAAAAGCAGAGCATCTCTTTATTACGGACAGACCTCTCCCCATCTTTACAACCATTGAATCTATATGTTTTGACCATGACAGTTTACATTCTAAGGTAATGCCAAGTAATTTAGTCTCCTCAACTTGTAATACTGGCTTTATCAGGCATAACTTTATCAGACAGAACTTTATCAGACAGAACTTTATCAGACAGAACTTTATCAGACAGAACTTTATTAGACAGAACTTTATCAGATGGCTTTATGAGACAGAACTTTATCAGACAGAACTTTATCAGACAGAACTTTATCAGACAGAACTTTATCAGACAGAACTTTATCAGACAGAACTTTATCAGATGGCTTTATGAGACAGAACTTTATCAGACAGAACTTTATCAGACAGAACTTTATCAGATGGCTTTATGAGACATAACTTTATCAGACAGAACTTTATCAGACAGAACTTTATCAGACATAACTTTATCAGACAGAACTTTATCAGACAGAACTTTATCAGACATAACTTTATCAGACAGAACTTTATCAGACAGAACTTTATCAGACAGAACTTTATCAGACGGCTGAGGGCTCAGTGTTTGGATGTACTCTATAGTCAGTAAGTAGGTTTACAGCTCTCTAGACCAGCTGACCGGTGTCTCCACAGCCTGCCTGTCTGGAAGCCTTCTCTTTCAGCTCTCTAGACCAGCTGACCGGTGTCTCCACAGCCTGCCTGTCTGGAAGCCTTCTCTTTCAGCTCTCTAGACCAGCTGACCGGTGTCTCCACAGCCTGCCTGTCTGGAAGCCTTCTCTTTCAGCTCTCTAGACCAGCTGACCGGTGTCTCCACAGCCTGCCTGTCTGGAAGCCTTCTCTTTCAGCTCTCTAGACCAGCTGACCGGTGTCTCCACAGCCTGCCTGTCTGGAAGCCTTCTCTTTCAGCTCTCTAGACCAGCTGACCGGTGTCTCCACAGCCTGCCTGTCTGGAAGCCTTCTCTTTCAGCTCTCTAGACCAGCTGACCGGTGTCTCCACAGCCTGCCTGTCTGTAAGCCTTCTCTTTCACAGTCTCCTGGCCTCTGTCTCAGTCTCTCCCTCACATTCTCCTGCTGTCGCTCTCTCTGTCAATTCAATTATCTCTCTCACTTTCCCCTTACTCTGTCTCTCTCTCTCTCTCAATTCAATTTCAATTCAATTTAAGGGCTTTATTGGCATGGGAAACAAATGTTAACATTGCTAAAGTAAGTGAAGTAGATAGTAAATAAAAGTGAAATCAATAATAAATATTAACAGTAAACATTACAATCAGAAGTTCCAAAAGAATAAAGACATTTCAAATGTCATATTATGTCTATATACAGTGGTGTAACAATGTGCAAATAGTTAAAGTACAAAAGAGATATTAAATAAACATAAATATGGG
>NW_028162073.1:0-45416 GCF_964263955.1 Coregonus lavaretus
CCCCTCGCTCTCCTCGCCTCAGGAACAGACAGGCAGGCAGGCAGGCAGGCACAGCAGTGTCACGCTGAGATAAAGAATCGCCCTGACGTGAGCAGACTCCAAAACGTTTCTCTATCATCTCCAGCCAAAGAGACAGACAAAATAAAAAAAATAGAGAGATGAGGGGAGAGGAGGGGGGAAGTGGAGTTGGAGGGGGAGAGAGTGAGAGAGAGCGAGAGAGAGATGAAAGATGTGGGATAATGGCAGAGAGAGAGAGGAGAGATAGAGGGGATGGAGAGACAAATGGTTGAGAGAGAGAGAGAGAGGGTCAGAGAGAGAGAGGAGAGAGAGAGAGAGAGAGAGAGAGAGAGAGAGAGAGAGGGGGATGAAAAGAGAAGGAGAGCTGGAGCTTAGGGTTTAGATGTATCTGTGTGAGTTATTGTTTCTAAGTTTAACCTCCTCACATTGTGTCTGATTCCACGCTATACCAGACAGGGAGAGAGAGTCACTGGAGGGACAGCGGCATCACAATGGGCAAATTCAATTATACATCTCTACAGTGAAACCATGGTGTCTGCATGTTAATGTCTCTGAGATTGATTTCTGAGGATGGAGAGCCATGGCTGACAGCGAGTCTCTATGCATTTGGTCTGGATCGGCTCTGCACTCTGCGAAAAGACAGTGCTTCTGTCAGCAATGTTTTTAAACTAAATGTTATTTTATTTTTTTGAAGCGTGAGAGCTGTGCATTTCCCCCCCTCAGTCGGTCGACACTGGCCAGTTGGAAAGGGAGAAAGTTGTAAATAAATTTTTTTTTACACATCCTTCAGGTGGTTCATTAAAGGAAAGATCTCTCTCTCCCAGACCTCCTCCTGAGAGTTGTCTAGTAAAAAGCCTTGAGACGTTTAACTCCCCCCGTCTTTCAGCTTCGTCCTGGTGAGGGAGGCTTGTTTGACCCTGCTGCTCACAGGGCTCCACAGGGCAGAGGCTGAGAGACGAGTTAACATCTTCACCTGCCTGTGGGCCTGCAGGGAGTCTTTGATTCTCTGCTGAGAACCAGCAGATTAGATGTATGATATCTCACAGTGGGAAGGCAGGGGTACGCATCACCTCACCATCTCCTGCTGCTCAACTAGAAAGAGATGGAGAGGAGAGCAGAGGATAGGAAAGGGGAGGAGAGGAGAGAGGAGAGGAAAGCAAAGGAGTTGAAAGGAAAGAAATGGAAAGAAAAGGAAGAAAATTATAGACTGAAAAAAAATTGAGAGAAAATGAGAGACAGAAAGAACAACACTGGATATGGATAAAATAGGGACATGTAATGAGAGTGATCAGATAAAGGAAAATACATAGCATGACAGACAATGGAGAGAGGTGCGACAGAGAGACTTAAAATAAAGAAAACATTTAGTAATTGATATTCCAAAGAAAAAATGCAGCTCTGGTGTAAGATAAAATAAATAAGATAGATTTAGATTTTCACACGCTTAAGATTTCAACACTGACTGTCTGTTATGGATGTGCATCATCTCCCTACAGATAACCAGAGGCGTCATGCCCATAGGGGTCACAGGGGCACATGCCCCCTCAGATTTGTCCTGTTAAAAAAAAACATATATATATTTTTGGGGGGAATTCTTGTTTCTCTGTAATACTACCAGCCACCTAGCAATTTTATGAAGTTGGCTTTAGCTAGCCCAGATAGGTTCCCATTCTCCAACCTTATAACTAGCTACCAAGAAGCCATTTCAGGCTATCAATCTAGTTAGAGTAACTAGCTTGCCTATCTTAGATGGCATGCCTTGTGGCAAGGTTGGATGACTTTAGAAAAGCAAGCAATTACTAAATGTACTGGATAAGACTCACATTCCTTTTAATGTTTTACCAAAACTTTAGCATAGATGCAAAGAAGCATATTTAGTTTCTTTAAAAATAAAAAAATAAACAGTCAGGAGACAGACAGCTCAAGAGGTATGCTTAGATAATGATTATGGCTCTAGGAAAAGGCTGTTTCAGGTGTTTGAAAAATGCAAAATTCTCAAACTTTCGAACAGGGGCCTGAGCCTCCCTCGGGACTACCCCCCTCAGCCATCCTCACGTACATTGTGCCCCCTCAGATTTTTGGGTTGCTTGATGCCCTTGCAGACAACACAAGGATATTCCATCATTACTCATTCATATCTGGGGTTTATTCATCCCTCATTCATCCCTCTTTTATATGTGTATTTAAGATTTCCTCTCCTCCCTCTCTCCTGTCGCCTTGCTGTTATCATCTCCTGTGTCTCTTGTGTTTCCTGTTCCATCTCTCAGCACTGCTTGGCACACATACGCACGCATGCACGCACGCACACACACACACACACACACACACACACACCCACACCTCTTCAAAGCTTGGTACAGCATGGCACAGCAGGGATCCTGCCACTTAAGTGGTGTACTTGTCGTGTCTCCACATTCCAAGGGTAAACAGCTTCATTTAGAAGAACAAGTTCAAATGTTTAGCACCCCAGGTGGGGAAGACAATTTGTTATTTTTCTAAATTAATTGAAAATTGTGTTTCAACCAACACTTGACAGATGTGGAAGTTGTTATTGTACAGGGAGGAAAACTATTTTCTCTGCCGCAGGGAAAAAGCTTGTTAGGAAGATGTTTTGTCATGAAGACACAGATGATGAGATGAATTGGCTTTATTGACTATGGATGCATCCTATTCAGTACCCTATTACCTACATTTTAGTGCACTACTTTTACCAGGGCCCATAGGGCCCTATGTAGAGAATAGGGTGCCATTTAGGACACACCCTAGGCCTCACTGTAACACTAGGGGAGAATCAACACTCAAACTGATGCTATACACGCTGATGACTACAGGGACCAGAAACACTGAAACAGGTGTACTCATTAGGAAGGCTGCTGTGTCACTCTTCTGAACACCTTGCCAAACATGTTACCACTTACATTTTAGTCATTTAGCATACGCTCTTATCCAGAGCAACTTACAGTTAGTGAGTGCATATATTTTTCATACTGGCCCCCCGTGGGAATCGAACCCACAACTCTGGCGTTGCAAGTAATGTCCTGACTCTTTCTAACACAGCTGTGTGTGTGTGCGGTCGCGCGTGTGCGTGCGTGCGTGCGTGTGCGTGTGCTTGTGTGTGTGTGTGTGTGTGTGTGTGCGTGTGCGTGTGTGATCGTCTGTCCATGTGTGTGGTGTTTATCAGAGGGATTTTTACAGCTTTGGTTGGCGCTAGTTTTTGGCATGTTCTCCCTCATTTCTTCTCCCTCCATCCCTCCATCTCACCATCCCCTGCCTCTGGCTGCAGTCACAAAGTCATCCCAGGCCTGGTGTAGCAGCCAAACAGGCTTGGCCAGAGCCCAACAGTGCCTTATCTTAATTATCTGTCCATATGATAAGACTGTGTCCATAAATCCTCATGAGTGACTCAATATGGTGCATTTTGTCTGGAACAGGCCCCTCAAGCAATCCTTTTGGCTGGACCAAGAGACCAGAGTAACATCCCAAATGACATCCTATTTCCTTAATAGTGCACTACTTTTGACTGGAGCCTTGCAGTATGTGTAGTGCACTATAAAATGGAATAGGGCGCCATTTAGAATGCAACCCAGCAGCAGTTCCCTCCAATAGCCAGAGCCCAGAGGGTAATGGCAGTGTACAGGGCTTAGAGGTCTCCCTCAGTCATAATAGGTCTGTCCAGACCAGCTGCATCTGGCCTGGCTGCAGTTTTCCTGACCACCACAGCTCCCCAGCCCTCAGCCTCCCTCTGTCATAATGGACCTTATTCACGTGGCGACCATGAGTTTCAGTAGCCGGAGACAGAGGGCGGTGTACAGGGCTTAGAGGCTGGCTGCAATCTCCTGACCACAACAGCTCCCACAGCCTGTCTGGTCAGGCAGCAGTCTTACTGACAACAGCTCCTTGGCCTCAGCCCATAGGAAGATCATATCTAACTCTCTGTCATAGCAGGACTGGCCAGCTGCAGAGCTTGCTGTGTACGGTACCCAATGGATCAATTGTTCTCAACCTTTTTTGGTTACTGTAACCTCAATCACGTTTTGCTCTAACCGAAGTACCCCCTCATGTGCAACTGATTATTAGGCCTATGTTCTTACAGTATGAGTCTTCCTACGTAGCCTACCCCCTGTGGATAGGCCAGTTACCCCAGGACTACTCGTGGCCGGAAGTTGAGAACCACAGCACTGGATGACTGAGAAGAACACAGGCTGTGTCTGAAATGGCACCCTATTCCCCAATGGGCCATGGTCAAAAGTAGTGCACTTCATATGGAATAGGGTGCCATTTCAGACACAGCCACAGTCCCAGCTCTCCTCACTACAGAGACAGGGTTTATCATAGAACATATTTTATATACCAGCTACAATAGAAAAAAGGCCGTAGATGAGGGCTTGATGGCATGATGAATGGGCTGGATCATAGAAGAGGAAGAGATGGATCAAATGGGTTGATTTTCTTTGTTAGAGCCTGTGTTCTCTATTTCTGATCTGTTTCCGCTCCATTTGGGAATAGTGCTGTAGCATAATGAATAAGCCAATCACAAATTGCTCTGTGGAACACAAACAGCTGGGTTTCTTTTCAATAGCGTAATTCATCATCATAAAGCCCCCTTTTTTTCCCGCCAAAATCATTGATGTCTTGTCCTCATGTAAAACAACAGCAAAGAACACCTGCTGTTTACCTTTTTCCCATATCCTAACAGGTGATGTTCTTTCTTCTTTTAAATACAAGTAGAATTTCACGTACAGTGCATTCGGAAAGTATTTAGACCCCTTGGCTTTTTCCACATTTTGTTACGTTACAGCCTTATTCTAAAATGGATTAAATTGTGTTCTTCCCTCATCAATATACACACAATA
Source organism: Coregonus lavaretus (assembly GCF_964263955.1). Lineage (NCBI taxonomy): Eukaryota > Metazoa > Chordata > Actinopteri > Salmoniformes > Salmonidae > Coregonus > Coregonus lavaretus. Next base: position 4,872 of record NW_028162073.1, read on the forward strand.
ACCCATAATGACAAAGCAAAAAACTTTTTTTTGTGTGCACATAAAAAAATAAAAATAAACTGAAATATCATATTTACATAAGTATTCAGACCCTTTACTCAGTACTTTGTTGAAGCACCTTTGGCAGCGATTACAGCCTCTAGTGTTTTTGGGTATGACGCTACAAGCTTGGCACACCTGTATTTGGGGAGTTTCTCCCATTCTTCTCTGCAGATCCTCTCAAGCTCCGTCAGGTTGGATGGGGAGTGTCACTGCATAGCTATTTTCAGGTCTCTCCAGAGATGATCGATCGGGTTCAAGTCCAGGCTCTGGCTGGGCCACTCAAGGACATTCAGAGACTTGTCCCAAAGCCACTCCTGCGTTGTCTAGGCTGTGTGCTTAGGGTCATTGTCCTGTTTGAAGGTAAACCTTTGCCCCAGTCTGAGGTCCTGAGCGCTCTGGAGCAGGTTTTCATCAAGGATCTCTCTGTACTTTGCTCCGTTCATCTTTTCCTCGATCCTGACTAGTCTCCCATTCCCTGCCGCTGAAAAACATCCCCACAGCATGATGCTGCCACCACCATGCTTCACCGTAGGGATGGTGGCAGGTTTCCTCCAGACGTGACGCTTGGCATTCAGGCCAAATAGTTCAATCTTGGTTTCATCAGACCAGAGAATCTTGTTTCTCATGGTCTGAGAGTCCTTTAGGTGCATTTTGGCAAACTCCAAGCAGGCTGTCATGTGCCTTTCACCTCCCTGACTAAGCCCCTTCTCCCCTGATTGCTCAGTTTGGCTGGGCGGCCAGCTCTAGGAAGAGTCTTGGTGGTTCCAAACTTCTTCCATTTAAGAAGGATGGAGGCCACTGTGTTCTTGGGGACCTTCAATGCTGCAGACATTTTTTGGTGCCCTTCCCCAGATCTGTGCCTCGACACAATCCTGCCTCCAAATCATGTCCAATCAATTGAATTTACCACGGGTGGACTCCAATCAAGTGGTAGAAACATCTCAAGGATGATCAATGGAAACAGGATGCACCTGAGCTCAATTTCAAGTCTCATAGCAAAGGGTTTGAATACTTATGTAAATAAGGTCTAAAAAACGGTTTTTGCTTTGTCATTATGGGGTATTGTGTGTAGATTGATGAGGAAAACAAATGATTCAATCAATTTTAGAATAAGGCTGTAACGTAACAAAATGTGGAAAAAGTCAAGGGGTCTGAATACTTTCCGAATGCACTGAATTTTGTCTAATAGATGACACAGTCCTATCCAGTGTAGTGTTGTTCAACGGGTTTGCATCCTGTCCAGCCTGTGTCCTGTCCAACTCCAAAAGAGTTCACAGACATACATTTAATTCAGTTACACACTACTTCAGACTTCACACTACTTCAGACTTCACTTCAGACTTGGACTATGTCCTCAGTCTAACAGATGGCACTGTCCAATCCAAGGTAGTGCTCCAACTTCAATGTGTTTGTGCTCATCCTGCTGAGAGCCATGATGGGTCCACAGCTCTCATCCTGTCAGCTATGATGACTCCACAGGGACCAGTAGCTCATGTTTCTGTTGCCAAACCTAATTAACAGCCTGATATTATTATTGGATGACTCCTGCTGGTCCCACAGATCATATCTTGCTCTGTCTGATTGTATCTTATCCCCAGGGACTTGTCTGGCCAACCAACCAACCGCTTGAGCCCTAGATGCTGCCTATTACACTGGGCTGTGTCCCAAATTGCATCCTCTTCCCTTCATAGCTCACTAATTTTGACCAGATCTCTATTGGCCCTGGTCAAAAGGAATGCACTATATAGTGAATAGAGTGCCATTTGGGAAGCAGTCTTGAAGGATAGGGGATTATTGATCCCTGTTTGATCAGGTGTTTAGACAAACACAATGATTGACTTCTGGAACAATAAGGGGTGAGACAGGCGGAAGATAGGTCCGCTGTGGGAGGGAAGGAGGGGGGATGCTTTTGGAGGAGTAAAAATATAGGAAGGGAAGTGTGGGTGTGAAGTTGAGTGCAAGGGATTGAGAATAAGATATGTAATAATAATAGATGCCATTTAGCAGATGCTTTTATCCAAGCGCCAGGCGCAATTAACTGAGCTACAAAGGACCACAGGAAAGAAGACAGGAGAGTGCAGAGGAAGAGAGGAGGAAGAAGTGATGACTAAGTGCAACCGGTGTGAAATGGCTAGCTAGTTAGCAGTGCGCGCTAGTATCGTTTCAATCAGTGACGTCACTCGCTCTGAGACCTTGAAGAAGTTGCTTCCCTTGCTCTGCAAGGGCCGCGGCTTTTGTGGAGCGATAGGTAACAATGCTTTGTGGGAGGCAGTTGTTGACGTGTTCAGAGGGTACCTGGTTCAAGCCCAGGGTGCAGGGCGAGGAGAGGGACCGAAGCAACCCTGTTACATTGATGCTATTGACCCGGATCACTGGTTACTGTGGAGAAGGAGGAGGTCAAAGTGGGGTGAGTGTAACCAGTGTGAAATGGCTAGCTAGTTAGCGGTGCGTCACTCGCTCTGAGACCTTGAAGTAGTTGGTTCCCTTGCTCTGCAAGGACAATGGCTTTTGTGGAGCGATAGGTAATGATGCTTTGAGGGTGACTGTGTGCAGAAGGTCCCTGATTCAAGCCCAGGTTGGGGCGTGGAGAGGGACAGAAGCAATACTGTTACATAAAGAACATAAAGTAGAAGATTAAGTGTATGTGACAGAGAAATTACTGTAAAGCCTTGTTCATATTGGCAGATTGAAGTGACCCAAATCCACATGGAATCAGATATTTCAAGACACATTTCAAACCACCTTCGTAGGTCTGGTCTGTACTCACCACCCTCTGTAGAGCCTTCGCACATTCTTCCTTGCAGATTTTCTCAAGCTCTGTTAAGTTAGATTGGGAGCGGCGGTGAACAGCAATCTTCAAGTCTTTCCACAGATTTTTAATGGGATTCAAGTCCGGGCTTTGGCTGGGCCACTCAATGACTTTCACATTCTTGTTCTGAAGCCATTCCAGCATTGCTTTGGCTGTATGCTTGGGATTATTGTCCTGTTGGAATGTAAATCTTCACCCCAGTCTAAGGTTGTTGGCACTCTGAAGCAGGTTCTCATCAAAGATTTACCTGTATTTTGGCTCCATTCATTGTTCCCTCTATCCTTACCAGTCTCGCAATCTATGCCGCTAAAAAGCATCCCTATAGCATGATGCTGCCACTACCATGCTTCACTGTAGAGATGGCGTTAGACATGGTATGAGCTGTGCCTGGTTTTCTCCAGACATAGCGCTTTGCATTCAGGCCAAAGAGTAAACTTTTTGTCTCATCAGACCACAGAATCATTTGCCTTTTGATCTCAAAGTCTTTCACGTGCCTTTTTACAAACTCCAGGTGTGCTGTCATTTTCCTCTTTCCCAGGAGTGGCTTCCGTCTGGCCACTCTCCCATAAATTCCCAAATTGTGAAGTGCTGAAGAGACTGTTGTCCTTCTGGCAGGTTCTCCCATCTCAGCCAAGGAACTCTGTCATCCTCCCTGACCAAGGTCCTTCTTGCCCGGTTGCTCAGTTTGGTCGGACGGCCAGCTCTAGTAAGACACTGGGTAGTTCCATATTTTTTCAATTTCCCAATGATGGAAACTTTCAACACTCTAGAAATTGTTTTATAACCTTCCCCAGATATATGCCTCATCACAATTCTATCTCTGAGATCTACAGACAGTTCCTTGGACTTCATGGTATAGTTTGTGCTCTGACATGCACTGTCAACTGTGGGACCTTATATAGACAGGGATGTTTCTTTCTAAATCATGTCCAAATAATTGAATTGGCTACAGGTGGACTCCAGTCAAGTTATAGTGACATCTCACGGATGATCAAAGGAAATTGAATGCACCTGAGCTCAATATCGAGTGTCATAGCAAAGGGGTGTGAATACCTACGTAAATGAGACATTTATGTATTTCATTTTCAATGAATTTGCAACAATTTCTAAGAACATGTTTTGACTTTGTCATTATGAGGTACTGTGAGTAGATGGTTAAAAAAATTAAAATGTTTCATACATTTTGAATTCGGGCTGCAACACAACAAAATGTGGAATAAGTCAAGGGGTATAAATACTTTCTGAAGGCACAGTATGTGTTGTATAGTTGTTGTGTTTTTTGGGATGTCACTTGCCACTGTGGGGCAGTAATGCATAAGGTCATAGGTTACAGGTTAGGTTAGGTTTAAAGGTAGACTCAGTGAGATGATGTAGATGCACGAAGTAAACAGTAGTAGTGGGTCGATTTACGCAACAGCCAGGAGTGTTGAAGCACGAGGCTAAACTTCTCCACTGTTTTGGTCCCGTAGCTACTACGTTGTAACAGCGTGAAGCGCACCCGTGCACATGCGCAGATGCTGGCCGTGTTCGAGAGCATCAAAACCGTGATGTATCATGGGTGATTGACTGACTGATTGAGTAGTTATTTATGATGCAGGGTGATTTGTAGATCCGTCAATTTCGACTCGCACTACAGAGGGTGGGACGCTCAACCGAACGCACCATTGGGTGCACAGTGCCTGCCCTCGCAGGAAGGCCAAGAAGATCATCAGGGACCTCAGCCACCCGAGCCACGGCGGGAAGCGCTTCCATCACTCAGACGCGGGCAGTACAGGAGCATCATGGCTAAAACTAACAGACTGGCCAATATCCCCCAGACCATCAGGCTGCTGAATAGCCATCACTAGTCAGCTACCTGCTCCCCCAGTCTCCCTCCTGCCCCCAAAACGAATCTAATCTAAAATTGGCTGCAGTGTCGAACGCACCCACTGTGTGACTGTGTGAGAGCAAATTCTTGCATCATGCTCATCTCGTTGGGTGTGTTCGAGTAGTAAGACTAACGAAGCCGATGTAGAAGTCGAGGGAGGTGCATCTGTGACAGCCAAAAGTCGTACACTGTAGTGGTTTTCAACAGCAAGACTTAGATCAACATGGCAGTGTCAACATAGCTGCTATTGTTTATAAAAGTTGTTCTTTATAGATGTCGAAATAAACTTTTCTAAACCCCCATATCAAACACAAACTGAAAACATTTGGTGTGTACAATGGTTAGAGAGAGGTCTCAAATATCACTTTCATTTGTATCCCCTGTAGCTTTAAAATCGCTGCATCCTGTTTCAGTCAGGTCTTTGGTCACGTTCGCAAGGGTCAACCAAAACACCTTTAAGATTGGTTGACAAATAGTGTCTCCCACTAGCCAGGCGTTGGCTGCATGGTGCAGTTGGCAGAGGCATTTGCTGCATGGTGCAGTTGGCAGAGGCGTTGGCTGCATGGTGCAGTTGGCAGAGGCGTTGGCTGCATGGTGCAGTTGGCAGAGGCGTTGGCTGCATAGTGCAGTTGGCAGAGGCGTTGGCTGCATAGTGCAGTTGGCAGAGGTGGGACCAAGTCACTATTATTTAGGTCACAAGCAAGTCTCAAGTCACAAGGTCCAAGTAGAATGGGTTGAGTCTCGAGTCAAGTCCAAGTCGTGTATTCTAAGAGCAAGTCTAGTCGAGTTGTCGCAAGTTGTTTTTACAGCCATTTCATTATTTTGTCTATAACACATTTTGATTATGTAATAATTCATTTTGACAACAAATTCCAAATGCAAGTTTCCGAATTCGGCAGACGAAGTTCCGCCTCCATTCATTTTCAACGGGGGCACGCGGAGCAAGGTGCAGGGGATTGTGGGAAGGTGAGCGGCGAGAACCCTACAAGTGGAGCGGTAGAAAAAGTTCAGCTCTGCTCTACTTTATGCAAATTGCACACAGCCACAACTGCTGTTAACCAATTAGGTTTAAGAGCAGATGTTTGCTTGAAAATAAGTAAGCATTAATTTCCCATGGAATGTGCTACCAATTGGATTATGGTATCTTAACATTATGATTCTAATATGTTATAGTTTATAGCTCTTTCATTACACCTGTGTCATGACATTGATGATTATAGCTCACTTCCTGTAAAATACATGTAAAAGGAAATTGTGGCTTTGACTTGCAAACATAATTGTGCAAATCTCTCTTCACCCAAAATCAACACTAACAATCTCTGCAATCCTCCATGCCATTGACCTTCTGATTTTGTCTCTGTATTCTAAAATCATTCTCAGCAAATAAACGAGGTAGAATTACAATGCTCCCCAAGCCCCATTGTTTTCCTTTATGAAATTTTTTATTAGCCTACAAATTGTCAGCTGCTTGTTTTTATGTACGGTACTGTACTTAGAATACAAGGGTTGGATTTGCACTAAACAGAAAAATAATGTAGAAAATCTGGCTTATGGTTAGCCTCATATACATTATCTACTGGTATCATTTTAAATTGAGAACATATAGCTAGCTCAACAATATGCTCATTATGTGTGTGTTTGGCTAATATCTGCTTCAGATGTACAATGACAAGGGGTACATTTCACATGCCCATTAGGCCAGTAATGTCATCATACTGTAGGCCTATGGCTGCATTGGTGACGCATGCCGGCATGATAAGCTGCAAAATGTGTTCACATGGCTGATATCCTGAGACAGTGACAATCAAATAAAACAGATTGGGGAGCTCACAACTGGACAAAAAGGTCATGTTAATTTGAGAAAGCAACACAGAAACAGACAAATTAGAGACAGATCCCCTTTAGTCCTTTTTATTGCAGAATTGTGATCTGTGATTAATGAACATTGACACTAATTCCTCTTGAATAATGTTTTAAGTTAACATTTAAAACAAGTTTAAACACTTCAATTAATCAACATTGAATGAATCAACCGATCATTTCCAAATTCACAAATAAGGTAACTCGTTTGTAAATGTAAGACATCTTAGTAAGAAGGCTATTATTACAAAAGCAACATTTCGGTTGAACCAAAAATAGTCCATACCAGAGGAGGCCAACCTTGATCAACTCCCTGATCCAACTCCCAGCCCAGCAATAAGACACATGATTTTCAACTCATTAGGTTTGATAAATTGAATCAGGTGTGCTGGAACAGACGGCTGCACACCCAGCATACCTCTAGGAGCAGGATTGGCCTGATCCAGTAGTAATACGTTTGTAGCCTACATTGTGTGTGACTTTTAACTGTGTTGTTGTGTACAACATTTGCTAACATAAGTACACATACAACCCATTGAATACAAGGATGTGCCAGCAGTCTCTTGGGACATTTACTGGGACCTCTTCATCTGCAGACAAGCTTTCTCAGATCTCAATATCTGAGGACTGACAACATCACAAAGAAACAGGCTTCATTATATTACAGTTAGACAGCCCTGACTATTATCTCTCTGTCTGTCTTCATAGTTTTCCTCTCTAAAAACTAGAACTGGAGAATCTTTTCATAATGTCCTCCTACAACCTACCCTATCTAACTAGTACACCTACTCCCTTTACTGACAGCTAGAGCTGCAAATCCTTTCACCCTCTTCCATTGCTGTTATTTACAAATGCATTTAGAGCATGAGCTTTTAATTTACAATGATAAATAGGCTTACGTCAGCTAATATGAAGCTAATATGAAGTTAGCTAGCTGATGATATTTCACTTAGCTATAGTATGTAAAGTAAAGTTGGCTAGCTAGCTAGCTAGCAGCTCATTAGCCTACACACAGTGGCCTGCTATAGCCAACAATTTATTGACTTACTTGAATAGGTTCACACCTATGCCCACGCCCACGAAGTGGACAATATTTTGGAGAGAAGCGTTGTCAAACGGAGGTGCCGGTTCTGGTCAATGTGTGCCATAAGGCCTACCTGTATGCAGTGGAGGTTGCAGGATCGGGGGGAAAGCATGGTCTGTCTGCACCACATGCTATCACTTTGGAGGGCAGCCTGGATGCAGAATGCTCGTTGCCAACTGGGTAGCCCTTTTCTTCCTTACAAATACTGTAATTAATTTGCCAGAATATGTTACATCTTCATCCCATAATATTGAAGGCAGTGTGATGTTACAGCTATCTTTAGACATATAGCCAGTAGCCACACAAAATCGCTAAGTAGCCTGTTATTGTTCCGGCAAAGTTGCCTCTGTAGTAAATGTCTAAACTGTATATTTTATGGATAATATAAATGCAGGCCTACTCAGTTTCTGTCAGGCAAAACTGGAGAAAATAAAGCAAGTGTTTTCTGGTCTCTAATCTCTGGATATGACTTCCGGCAAAATGGTGGACTGAGTGGCTCCACATAGTCTGAACGTGTGTGCAAAAGCTCTTCAAAAATAATTTATCATTTCTTTTTACCCCCACTAAACAGTTGAAATCGACAGTCTTACCATGTCAAACCAAGAAAATGAAACAGAGATGGAGCAAGAAGTTCAGAAAGAGCCCATGGAAAGTCCTAGATCCACATCTCCGGTGGAGCATTAGTATGCTATGGCTATGGATTTCACGGCGAGCGGCAGTGGTTAACAGAACCTTGACATGGCGAGTGTTTCCCCACCTATGACACCGTCCAAAGGAGCCCACGTTCGGAAATTGACTAAACCTAATGAACCCAGTCATCCTCCGCTACTGTCCTGGCTGCTATTGCCGCACTCTCGGCCAGATTCGATACAAGAAAAAAAGATGGAAGATCTTGGTACGCCAATGGCACAGAACTGTGTATTGATTGCCAGTCTTACCAAGGCAATGGAGTTCCTTGCAGCGGAGGTGAAGGAATGTAAGCAGAAAGTCTCTACTTTGGAAAAACACGTTTCTACCTTATGTACAGAAGTCAACGAGCATAAGGAGGGTCGAGAGAGCTGGACCAGTACAAAAGACTGTGGAACCTGAGAGTCCAACGAATGAGGGAGAAAATGAATGAAAACATCAGGGAGGACGTGATACAGCTACTCAGAAGATTAATCCCAGAATGGTCACAGAAAATGGACGAGTATGTGGACACTGTGTATCGCCTGGGAAAGAAGGAGGAGAAGTGGACCCGCCAGGTGATCATCCAGTTTACTAAACGTCAACACAGAGATGGCATATGGAAGATGACCAAGGAGTCCCAGGTCTGCAAGGAGGCGGGTATTCGTTTCACAGAGGACTTGACCAGAGGTGACAAACTGGCTAGGGAAGCCCTTTGGCTGCACATTCAACAAGCAAGGAATGCAGGGGGAAAAGCATACTTTCCTGGCCCTTTTGGATTCATAAATGGTTGCCGCAATTCTGCAAAGGAGTGAGAGGTAAAGTCTAGTTTAGAGATGTGAGGACTATTTACAAATAAATGTGAACTGTTGGAGGATATTTGATAATTGAAGGATGACCCTGTTCATTTTACCACTAAAGGAAAGCTACTAATCGTTATTGGTTTTTTAAAATAGTGCTGAGAGGTTAAACAGCAGTTTTTACTTTATGTTATCATTTAAAACAAGTATTTTATTTTATTTCATTGAACACTAGGGCTATTCTATTTTGTAAAGGGCAAAAGGCCCATTGCACTTTCTTACAAGAAACTAATTTGTGTGACGCTGATGCCATCTTCTGGTCAAACCAGTAGGGAGACAAAGTACTTTTCAGTCATGGCTCTAACCAGTCTGGAGGTGTAGCCATATGTGTCAAGATGCCCTGGGAAGAGTTACATTCAAAGCTGATGAGGACAGTCATTTGTTGGCTGTTGTGTTAAATGTTGAAGGAACCTTTTTTATTTTGATGAATGTTTGGGGATACAATAATAGTAACCAAAACAAACTGTTGTTATTAAAAGTGACAGATGTTATTTCTGAATAGAAGGATCTTTATCATACAGTTTATTTTGATTGGTGGGGGTTTTAATTTTACACCTGATAAATGGCTTGATAGGAGTGCTTCTAAATATAGTAATTACCAGTATAATACTACAATATGTATAGATGTTTGGAAGGAAAGGAATCCAGATCTTAGCAAATTTTCATGGGTAAAACATAATGGTAGCTGCAAATCCAGAATAGATTTCTGGTGAGCAACACCTGAAATTATAAGATGATGTGTCTGATGTATCAATTTCTAGTGCTCCTTTGACAGATCATTATGTGATACAGCTTGTCTTGATACCAGAAGTTAGGACAAGAAATATGGAAGTTCAGAGCAGACCTTTTGAATTATGAGGATTATGGCAACGTTATTAAAGATTGAATGCTGAAGATTAAGAATGATATGACTATAACTAGCTATAGTAGTAGATGGAAAAACTTTACATTTAAAGGAGTTTTCGATACAGTTTAGTAAAACCAAGAGTAGGCAAAAGAGAGAATTTGAGGTTAGGTTGGTGCAGGACATTAGCGAATGCTGTAATACGACAGTAATATCTGACCCTGATAAAAACAAACGTATCAGTTTACAGTCCAAGTTAGATGATCTATATCTTAAAAGAGCACAAGGTCACGAGCTAGATGGATAGAGGAAGGGGGAAAAAACTATTCTTACTTTAGTGGTTTACAAAAAAAGCAAACAGGAGAGAAATGCAATTAATGTATTATTATTGATTAATGATGTTGAAGTGTATAAATCTTAGATTGATTTCTGAAGAAGTATATAGATTTTACACCAAACTGTATTCGTCCTCCTTTGCCTTTCTTGAAAGTATAAAACCACATACCCCAAGATAGACTTAGCATTTAAAGAGACCTGTGACTCAGTATGAAAGAACTTGACACTGCTATTAAGAGAATATCATTAGGGAAAGCACCAGGACAAGATGGACTGACCTTACATATCTACAGAGATATAAAATAACTGTTATTTGATGCCTTAAAAGAACGCATAGAGAATAATGAAACAAGGGTTGATACCTGTTATACCTAAATCTGGTAAAGTGTCACACCCTGGCTCTGGGACTCTATATGTTGAGCCAGGGTGTGTTCATTCTATGTGTTTATTTCTATGTTGGTAATTCTGTTGGGTTTATTTCTATGTTGGCTAGAGTGACTCCCAATCAGAGGCAACGAGTGTCAGCTGTCGTTGGTTGTCTCTGATTGGGAGCCATATTTATACTGTCTATTTTCCCTTTGTGTTTGTGGGTTCTTCTGTTCCGTGTTCGGTCATTGTTACCGTGGACTTCACGAGTCGTTTCTTGTTTTGTTGATTGTGTTCTATTATCACTAAAGATAATAAAGTTAAACATGTTCGTTCATCACGCTGCGCCTTGGTCTGTTCATTACGACGATCGTGACAGAAGAACCCACCATGCAACGACCAAGCAGCGTGTCCAGGGGCAGCTCTTGGGCTGGACATGGGAGGAAGCGCCGGGAGAAGAGACGGTGGAGGCGCGCCGTAGAGAGGAGCAGCGGCGCCAAACGGGTCAACGTCGGACAGGCGAGAGGCAACCCCAGAAATTTTTTAGGGGGGGGCACACGGCATGGACGACGGGGCTGACGGAGGCAGAAAAGGGGCGGATTCAGAAGGCCACCAGGTTACGGATACACCGCCCTGTACGTCCTGTGCGGATGCCTCACACAGAGTGTGTGAGGGTAGGCATTCAGCCAGGACGGGTTGTGGCCGCTCTTCACTCCAGGTCTCCTATCCGTCTCCACAGCCCGGTTCGGCCTGTCCCTGCTCCACGCACCAAGCCTACGGTGTGCGTCGCCAGCCCGGTTCGGCCTGTCCCTGCTCCACGCACCAAGCCTACGGTGTGCGTCGCCAGCCCGGTCCGGCCTGTCCCTGCTCCACGCACCAAGCCTACGGTGTGCGTCGCCAGCCCAGCCCGGCCTGTCCCTGCTCTACGCACCAAGCCTACGGTGTGCGTCGCCAGCCCAGCCCGGCCTGTCCCTGCTCTACGCACCAAGCCTACGGTGTGCGTCGCCAGCCCAGTCCGGCCTGTCCCTGCTCTACGCACCAAGCCTACGGTGTGCGTCGCCAGCCCAGTCCGGCCTGTCCCTGCTCCACGCACCAAGCCTACGGTGTGCGTCGCCAGCCCGGCCCGGCTTGTTCCTGCCACTCGCACCAAGTCTACGGTGCGCGTCGCCAGCCCGGCCCGGCCTGTTCCTGCCACTCGCACCAAGTCTACGGTGCGCGTCGCCAGCCCGGCCCGGCCTGTTCCTGCCACTCGCACCAAGTTTACGGTGCGCGTCGCCAGCCCGGCCCGGCCTGTTCCTGCCACTCGCACCAAGTCTACGGTGCGCGTCGCCAGCCCGGCCCGGCCTGTTCCTGCCACTCGCACCAAGTCTACGGTGCGCGTCGCCAGCCCGGCCCGGCCTGTTCCTGCCACTCGCACCAAGTCTACGGTGCGCGTCGCCAGCCCGGCCCGGCCTGTTCCTGCTACTCGCACTAAGCCAGGGGTGCGAGTCGTCAGCCTGGTAAGGCCCGTTCCTCCTCCACGCACTAAGCCAGGGGTGCGAGTCGTCAGCCTGGTAAGGCCCGTTCCTCCTCCACGCACCAAGCCAGGGGTGCGCGTCGTCAGTCCAGCACAACCCGTGCCTGGGTCACCGGTGCCTGGTAAGGTACCGGTCAACTGCTCCACTATGGAGCTGAAGCTAACCGCTCCTGCTAAGTCCAGTTCAGCTCCAGCCGGCGGGGCCAGACTGGACCAGGGGCGCTATGGGGGGTTTATTGGAGGGTGGTGGTCAAGGCCGGAGCCAGAACCGCCGCCGAGGAGGTATGCCCGCCCAGCCCTCCCCTGTTTTGTTCAGGTTGAGGCGCGGTCGCAGTCCGCGCCTTTAGGGGGGGGTACTGTCACACCCTGGCTCTGGGACTCTATATGTTGAGCCAGGGTGTGTTCATTCTATGTGTTTATTTCTATGTTGGTAATTCTGTTGGGTTTATTTCTATGTTGGCTAGAGTGACTCCCAATCAGAGGCAACGAGTGTCAGCTGTCGTTGGTTGTCTCTGATTGGGAGCCATATTTATACTGTCTATTTTCCCTTTGTGTTTGTGGGTTCTTCTGTTCCGTGTTCGGTCATTGTTACCGTGGACTTCACGAGTCGTTTCTTGTTTTGTTGATTGTGTTCTATTATCACTAAAGATAATAAAGTTAAACATGTTCGTTCATCACGCTGCGCCTTGGTCTGTTCATTACGACGATCGTGACATAAAGACAATAGATATATAGACAATCTGCGCCCTGTGACATTACTTCATGTCGATTACAAGTTGTTCACCCATGTGATTGCTAACAGAATTAAAGAGGTCATGACATAAATAATAAGTGACACAAATAATTAAAGACAGGTCTATACACAACAACATTAGGCTTGTCCTGGACCTATTTGTCAGAAGGTGATGTGTACGCGGCGAGTGAAGTCAGACGCAGGACACAGAGATTCAGGTAGACTACTTTACTCAATGTAAAGTGCAAAACAAACGCCTCCACAACTGGAGGGAAAAACACCATATACGTAATATGGAAAAATAGCAAGGCCGAACATCGACTTAGACATACAACAATAACACACAAATAGCAAACGTGAGACAAGGGAAATGATAGGCTAAACAATCAAACATAATAGACAACAGGTGTACTACTCCAGACAAAACAAGACAAACAACGAAACATCGATCGGCAGTAGCTAGTACTCCGGGGACGACGAACGCTGAAGCCTGCCCGAGCAAGGAGGAGGAGCAGCCTCGGCAGAATCCGTGACACTATTAGGTTACAGACATATAACTGACAATGGTTTTATTTTGTTTTGGGATTTCTATAAAGCTTTTGATATGGTTGAACACCCATTTATGTTACAAACACTGGAATATAGTTTTGGTGAAAAATGTGTAAAGGTGATTGGAATGTTATATGATGGTATTAATAGTTCAGTATCTCTTCCGCATGGAACATCTAAAAGATTTGACTTGAAGAGAGGACTTTGTCAAGGATGTTTCAGCTCACCATTACTGTCCATTCTCGTGGCCTTATAAAAGCCAGTTCAAACATCCAACTTTAAATTACACTACTCTATTCCTCAAGAACACAGCACCGATTCCAGCAGTACTAAACCTTATTAAAGAAGAAAAAAAAATATATACAGTATATACTAATAATAATCTCTGGATATGCACGCTCGCCTTTGCCCACCAATGCTGGTGACTGGTCATTGGTCAACAATCAAGGCGTACAACTCTTTGGTTGTGAAGCACAGATGGGATGTTTTTGAGACAATAATTCAGTGCAATACGGTAGGTCTATATTAGAAACCAGATAAAATAGGCAAAGGTAGAGTAGGCTATGTGAAGCCTATTAAAATAGATGTTAAAAATATGTATTTTCCCATTCAAATTCACACTCGTGACCCCCCAAAACATTGAAAACCACTGTGCTAGCTCACCCAACCTGTGTTGATTGACAGTTTGCTGGCCCAATCAGAGGGCAGAGTATTCGTTTCACTAGCCAATCTGTTGCATGTTTTTTGGGAAGTCGATGCTGCGGCTACTGTCTCTGGCTGCATGGAGAGTAATCAACGGAGAATGTGCCACAAAATGAGTGATAAAACATTACAAAATCTGGCCAGATAATTTAATCAGTCTCAATACAAAGTCTTGAGGCTCCAAGTCCAAGTAAAGTCTCAAGTTATTTTATTTTCTATCAAGTCGAGTCACAAGTCATCAAATGTCATGAGACTCAAGTCCACACTTATGGCAATTGGTGAGAAGCAACTGCTGTCACGCCCTGGCTCTGGGGACTCTTATATGTTGAGCCAGGGTGTGTAGGGTCTATGTTTTGTGTTCTATGTTCTATGTTCAGTTTCTAGTTCATGTGTTTTCTATGTTGGCCGGGGTGGTTCCCAATCAGAGGCAACGTGAATCAGCTGTTGCTTGTTGTCTCTGATTGGGAACCATACTTAGGCAGCCTTTTGTGCACTTGTCATTTGTGGGATCTTGTTCCGTGTAGGTTTGTGTGTTTATGACCGAGGACTTCACGTTTCGTTTTGTTGTTTTTGTTGTTTGTATCGTGTTGCTAAGTACACATTAAAAAGATGTACGCATATCACGCTGCGCCTTGGTCCGTCTCTTATAACGATCGTGACAGAAGATCCCACCATAACAGGACCAAGCAGCGTGTCCAGGAGCAGACAGCCTGGACTTGGGAGGAGATCCTGGACGGGAAGGGATCCTGGACTTGGGAGGAAATCCAGGCCGGAATGGATCACCGTCCGTGGGAGGAGACTGTGGAGGTGCGCCATAGAGAAGAGCAGCGGCGCCAACCGTGCCGACGTCGGACACGCAAGAGGCAACCCCAATAAAACATTTTGGGGGGGCACACGGCTTGGACGACGGGGCAGCAGGGGGCAGCTACAGGGCGAATCTGCAGAACAGGAGAGGAGGACACCAGGTTACGGGGGCTATTGGTCATGAGGGAGCAGGAGTTAGTTGGTCAGAGGGAGGAACTACTGGAGGCGATAAGGGAGAAGGAGAGTGTAGAGGCACGGCGAGAGGAACTGGTTAGGCAGCAGAGGGAGCGGAGGTTTATGAGGAAACCCAGTCCCGCTCCTCGCACCAAGCAAGTGGTGTGTGTCACCAGTCCGGTCCGGCCCGTTCCTGATCCCCGCACTAAGTTAGTGGTGCGTGTTCCCAGTATGGCCCGACCCGTTCCTGCTTCCCGCACAAGGCCAGTGGTGTGTGTTCCCAGTACGGTCCGGCCCGTTCCTGATCCCCGCACTAAGTTAGTGGTACGTGTTCCCAGTACGGCCCAACCCGTTCCTGCTCCCCGCACTAAGTTAGTGGTGCGTGTTCCCAGTACGGCCCAACCCGTTCCTGCTCCCCGCACTAAGTTAGTGGTGCGTGTTCCCAGTACGGCCCAACCCGTTCCTGCTCCCCGCACTAAGTTAGTGGTGCGTGTTCCCAGTACGGCCCAACCCGTTCCTGCTCCCCGCACTAGGTTAGTGGTGCGTGTTCCCAGTACGGCCCAACCCGTTCCTGCTCCCCGCACTAAGTTAGTGGTGCGTGTTCCCAGTACGGCCCGGCCTGTTCCTGCTCCTCGCACCAAGCCTGTGGTGCGCATCGCCAGCCCGGCCCGGCCTGTTCCTGCCCCTCGCACCAAGCCTGTGGTGCGCGTCGCCAGCCCGGTCCGGCCTGTTCCTACTCCCCGCACCAAGCCAGTGGTGCGCGTCGTCAGCCCGGTCCGGCCCTTTCCTGCTCCCCGCACCAAGCCAGTGGTGCACGTCGTCAGCCCGGTCCGGCCCGTTCCTGCTCCCCGCACCAAGCCAGTGGTGCGCGTCGCCAGCCCGGTCCGGCCTGTTCCTACTCCCCGCACCAAGCCAGTGGTGCGCTTCGTCAGCCCAGTCCGGCCCGTTCCTGCTCCCCGCACCAAGCCAGTGGTGCGCGTCGTCAGCCCGGTCCGGCCCGTTCCTGCTCCCCGCACCAAGCCAGTGGTGCGCGTCGTCAGTCCGGCACAGCCCGTGCCTGTTTCACCGGTGCCTGGTCAGGTACCGGTCAGCTGCTCCACACCGGAGCCTAAGCAATCCGCTCCACCGATGTCCAATCCAGCTCCAGCCAGCGGGGCCAGACCAGACCAGGGGCGCTACGGGGGGGTAGTTAGAGAGTGGTGGTCACGCCCGGAGCCGGATCCGCCTCCGAGGCGGAATGCCCACCCGGCCCCTCCCCTGTTGGGTTTAGTTGGCGCGGTCGCTTCATCGGACCACTTCCGTATTGAGCGTATCACTGGTACTTCCTGTTTGAGTTTTTGCTTGTAAGCAGGAAGCAGGAGGAAAGAGTTATGGTCTGATTTTCCAAAGGGAGGGTGAGGGAGGGCCTTGTATGCGTCTATGTGTGTGGAGTAAAAGTGATCTAGAGTTTTGTCGCCTCTAGTTGCACAGATGACATCCGGGTAAAAATGAGGTAAAACAGATTTCAGTTTCCTTGCATTAAAATCACTGGCCACGAGAAACGCAGCCTCTGGATGTGCATTTTCTTGTTTGCTTATGGCCCTACACAGCTCGTTGAGTGCGGTCTTAGTGCCAGCATCGGTTTGTGGTGGTAAATACACAGCTACGGTTTGTGGTGGCAAATAGACAGCTGCGGTTTGTGGTGGTAAATTGTATGGTCTGCAGCTTATCATGAGGTATTCTAACTCAGGCGAGCAAAAACTAGAGACTTCCATATTAGAGATCACGCACCAGCTGTTTTACCAAAGAGGCACAACCCTCCTCCCTTCATCTTACCTGACTCTGCCGTTCCGGTCTTGACGATGCATAGAAAAACCAGCGAGATGTATATAATTAATGTAATCGTTCAGCCACGACTCTGAGAAAGATAGAATATTGCAGTTTTTCAGGTCCCGTTGATTGGATACTTTCGAACGGAGCTCATGCAGTTTGTTCTCCAGTGACTGCAAATTCATCAATAAAACAGAGGGCAATGGTGGTCTATTTGCTTGTCAACATAGTCTCGTCAGGATGTCGCCTCACATAGCTCTCTTTCGCCACTGCTTCCTCATTTAAGATCTGGAGATTAGTAGAACGTACAGAGCTGCCGACTCGTTGAAGTAGACATTTTCATCCAAATCGAGGTTAGTGATCGCTGTTCTGATATCCAGAAGCTGTTTTTGGTCATAGGAAAGAATGGCGGAGACATTATGTACAAAAAAAGTTATGATCAGCCCCCCCCCCCCCCCCCCCAAAAAAAAAAGAACAATAGTAGAATTGGTCTGTCACGCCCTGACTCAGGGGATGGTTATTTGTTGAGTCAGGGTGTGTATATTTCGTATTGTGTTTGTTTCTATGTTTAGTTTCTAGATCGTTTAGATCTATGTTGGCCAGGGTGGTTCCCAATCAGAGACAGCTGTAGCTCATTGTCTCTGATTGGGGACCATACTTAGGCAGCCGGTTGGCACCAGTTAGTTTGTGGGATCTTGTTCCGTAAAGGTATGTTATTAGTCTACCTTGGACTTCACGTTTCGTTTGTTGTTTTTGTCGTGTGTTCAATACGTCAATAAATATGGATGCATATCACGCTGCGCCTTTGTCCTTCTCATCCGTAAACGATCGTGACATGGTCAGGAGCCCGTAAAACGGCTACTATCCACTGCAGCGCCATCTTTGCATCTTCTCGCTGTATCGCTCAGTGCTTTCTCCTTGGCTAAACTAGGCTCATAATTTAAATGTTGTATTCATATTTATGGATCCCATACAAGTTTGTTATTAAGGCACATGAAATGTTCAAGAAGGCATTTCTGCAACACACAATATATACTGTATATACTTGTCTCTCTCTCTCTCTCTAACTCGCTCTCATTCTGTTTCTCTCTCTTGCTCAGTTTCTCATCCTAGAAATGTTTAACAATAAAACATTGTTTTGTGAATCTTGCATTCAATTGTCCCTCTTTGCAGTGGTGTGTATTCATGGGCCCCAAGGGAAGCCAGGCTTCATTTGTATTTAGTCTGCCTGTGTTTTCATCATTTTCCTTCAGTTTGCGAGAGGCTGATTGTATCTCACTGCGGAAAGCCTCAGAGCGAGTGAAACAGCGCCCATCTGTCTCTGTATGTGGAGGCCATCTAGCTGATGCTGTCTGGTCATAAAGAGCATGACATTGTTGCCGCCCGTAGCATTGAATGCAAGAGAAGCCAGCGAGCATTTGGCCTCCCTTGATAAAGAAAAAAGTAAACGGAAGCCGGTTTGGATTTGGCGAGAAATACATCAAATACATCATCAAGAGAAATACGTCATTGACAGAAACAACTTGAATTGTTGCATCTATTTGTGTTGTTGTCCTACGGTGGCTAGCTAGCTAGCTAAAATTGTCCTTTTCCTAAATTAGCCATGGATGGAGATAGGGATTTGGACTTAATTCTCCATACTGGCCAATGATTATAACGGTGATTCTGATCCAACCATAAATCATACATTGTGCTGAGAGGATGGAAGTAGCTAGATGTAGAAGGTTAATGTTAATTAGCTAAAGTTGCCCATGAAAGGAAGTTAGGCTAGCAAGCAAGCATTTTAGCCATGTAGCCTAAGACGACAAAAAATAAAAGTGTTTACTGTATGACAGAGTCATAGACTATTTCGTCAGCATGAAAGACAGGAGGATGGCATTGGCGTTTCTCTTCAAGTAGGGTGAGTCAACGTGTTTTTGTTCTACTTGCACGAATGCACACACACACACAAATCAGAACCATGGACAGCCACATCATATTTAGCTTACGTTGATTGGACTAAATTGTTTTTGGTATCTTTTAGTTGTCACTGTTGAAATGTTGAAGTTGAAATGGTGCTGGAATAGTGGAGGCAGCTCCTGTTTTCTTTGCGACTTGCCATAACTCTCTGTGGTTCTAAATCAATAGTTGTTCAGTAGTCCGAAAATGTCAGAAACATTAACTTGCTTGACCATGCTGTAGGTCATGTAACGCAATTATCACAACACATAGGTTGTAATAAATTATGGCTTTTTTTTCTGGCTTGGCTTCCCCAGTTATTTTCCCCACACACTGCTACTGCCTCCCTGTTGCACACACCACGCTTCCACTCCCCCTGTCACAAGGGGATTTCTGGCTGATTTAACTAGTAATCTTTCCCAGATCTGGCAAATTCCCACTTCCCACTTGGTTATGAAAGCACCATAACACCGCTAACCATCCATTGTAGAGCCGTACAAACTATTGATTGGAAGCACAAGACCTAGACCTACACTTTGACATATTGTGGAGTGTTTTACGATGTACAGTGCATTCGGAAAGTATTCAGACCCCTTGACTTTTTCCACATTTTTTGTTACGTTACAGCCGTATTCTAAAATGTATTAGAATTATTTATTTTTTTGCATCAATCGACACACAATACCCCATACTGACAAAGCGAAAACAGGTTTCCAGAAATGTTTGGACATTTATTTAAAATAGAACATCCAAATACCTTATTTCAGACCGTTTGCTATGAGACACAAAATTGAGCTCAGGTGCTTCCTGTTTCCATTGATCTTCCTTGAGATGTTTCTACAACTTGATTGGAGTCCACCTGTGGTAAATTCAATTGATTGGACATTATTTGGAAAGGCACACACCTGTCTATATGAGGTGCAACAGTTGACAGTGCATGTCAGAGCAAAAACCAAGCCATGAGGTTGAAGGAATTGTCCGTAGAGCTCCGAGACAGGATTGTGTCGAGGCACAGATCTGGGGAAGGGTACAAAAAAATGTCTGCAGCATTGAAGGTCCCCAAGAACACAGTGGCCTCCATCATTCTTAACTGGAAGAAGTTTAGAACCACCAAGACTCATCTAGAGCTGGCCGCCCGGCCAAACTGAGCAATCGGGGGAGAAGGGTCTTGCTCAGGGAGGTGACCAAGAATACGATGGTCACTCTGACAGAGCTCCACAGTTCCTCTGTGGAGATGGGAGAATCTTCCAGAAGGACAACCATCTATGCAGCACTCCACCAATCACGCCTTTATGGTAGAGTTGCCAGACGGAAGCCACTCCTCAGTAAAAGGCACATGACAGCCTGCTTGGAGTTTGCCAAAAGGCACCTAAAGGACTCTCAGACCATGAGAAACAAGATTCTCTGGTCTGATAAAACCAAGATTGAACTCTTTGGCCTGAATGCCAAGCGTCACGTCTGGAGGAAACCTGGCACCATCCCTACGGTGAAGTATGGTGGTGGCAGCATCATGCTGTGGGGATGGATTTCAGCAGCAGGGACTGGAAGACTAGTCAGGATCGAGGGAAAGATGAACGCAGCAAAGTACAGAGAGATCCTTGATGAAAACCTGCTCCAGAGCACTCAGGACTGAAGACTGGGGCGAAGGTTCACCTTCCAACAGGACAGTGACCCTAAGCACACAGCCAAGACAACGCAGGAGTGGCTTCGGGACAAGTCTCTGAATGTCCTTGAGTGGCCCAGCCAGAGCCCAGACTTGAACCAGATCGAACATCTCCAGAGAGACCTGAAAATAGCTGTGCAGCAACGCTCCCCATCCAACCTGACAGAAACTCCCCAAATACAAGTGTGCCAAGCTTGTAGCGTCATACCCTAGAAGACTCGAGGCTGTAATCGCTGCCAAAGGTGCTTCAACAAAGTACTGGGTAAAGGGTCTGAATACGAAAATCTCTAAAATCCTGTTTTTGCTTTGTCATTAGGGGGTATTGTGTGTAGATTGATGATGGGGGGGGACGGGGGACGGGACAATTTAATCATTTTTAGAATAAGGCTGTAACGTAACAAAATGTGGAAAAAGTCAAGGGGTCTGAATACTTTCCAAATGCACTGTATAGTTTTTGTTTAAAACTAAAAGAAAGAAAAAAATTAAAACAGTCAAACAATATTTTTTGTTATTTAATTAAGCTGTACTTGCTATAGTCATTTTTAACCTCTTGAGATGGGAAAAACTCTTTTTTTATTAAGTTAAACATGTGCTCTTTATGACAGAATGTAAAAATTTGGTAAAATCAAACATTGTTTTTTTTACTCACTATCACAATTTAAATTATATTACTGCCATTGATCAATACATAAAGAGTAACTTAAGAAGCCGAATTAGGAACCACTTTGGCCACCCTGTAGACTAGATGTCCTAGCCATGCATTTCTGGAATATTGTCAGGCATTACATGCATTTTAGCAAAAATGCAAATGTCTCTACATGTATTTGAAACACATTTTACGTGACGTTAAATATATTGAAATGTATTTTTTTCCATATGGGGGATGCATTAGGAAAGGTGGAGTCAGTCAGTGATCAGAAGTGGTTTTGTTTTGATTGTGTGTCGAAAGAGCAGAAGGAGATGGCATTATGGCTCTACAAACTACCAACATATGAAGTGGCGAGTTTAGATTTTTGGAGCAGAACACCATTAAAAGGTGTCATCTCTGGTGTCATGTTGGATGTTGAGGCCTTCATGGTTGACAAGAAACATACCAGGAATAGTTGGAGCACGCTGTCTGAACCATGTAGTGGATGGAAGAAAAAAGGAAAGCCTGTCGGTATTATTGATGTTTGACGAAGAGTATCTCCCTTCACATGTGAAGCTGGGATACAGTGCCTTTAGAAAGTATTCACACCCCTTGACTTTATCCACATTTCTTTCTGTTACAAAGTGGAATTAAAATGGATTTAATTGTAATTTTTTCTCAACGATCTACACAAAATACTCTGTAATGTTCAAAGTGGAATGTCAAAAAATTCTAACATTTTCCAAAAATGTATGGAAAATAAAACACTAATATACACTGAGTATACAAAACATTATGAACACCTGCTCTTTCAATTACATAGACTGGCCAGGTGAATCCAGGTGAAAGCTATGATCCCTTATTGTCACTTGTTTAATCCACTTCAATCAGTGTAGATGAAGGGGAGAAGACAGATTAAAGAAGACTTTTTAATTCTTGAGACAAAAGATTTAAGTGCCTTTTAACAGGGAATGGTAGTACGTGCCAGGCTCACCGGTTTGAGTGTGTCTAGAACTGCAACACTGCTGGGTTTTTTACACTCAATAGTTTCCCGTGTGTATCAAGAATGGTCCACCACCCAAAGGACATCCAATATTAGAAAGGTGTGCTTAATGTTTTGTACACTCAGTGTATCTTGATTAGATAAGCATTCAACCCCCTGAGTTAGTACATGTTAGAATCACCAATGGCAGTGATTACAGCGGTGAGTCTTTCTGGGTAACACCTCTTAGAGATTTGCACACCAGGATTGTACAGCATCTGCACATTATTCTTTAAAGAATTCTTCAAGCTCTGTCAAGTTGGTTGTTAATCATTTCTAGACAGCCATTTTCAAGTCTTGCCATATATTTTCAAGACGATTTAAGTCAAAACTGTAACTAGGCCACTGAGGAACATTCAATGTCGTCTTGGTAAGCCACTCCAGTGTATATTTGGCCTTGTGTTTTAGGTAATTGTCCTGCTGAAAGGTGAATTTATCTCCCAATGTCTGTTGGAAAGCAGGCTGAACCCAGTTTTCCTTTAGAATTTTGTCTGTGTTTAGCTCTATTCCGTTTATTTTTATCATAAACTCCTTAGTCCTTGCCGATGACAAGCATACCCATAACATGATGCAGCCACCACCATGCTTGAAAATATGAAGAGTGGTACTCAGTGATGTGCTGTGTTGGATTTGCCCCAAACATAACACTATTCAGGACAAAAGTTAATTTCTTTGCCACATTTTTTGTAGTATAACTTTAGTGCCTTGTTGCAAACAGGATGCATTTATTTGAAGAATAAAACAATTATGTACAAGCGTCCTTCTTTTCACTCTGTCATTTATGTTAGTATTGTGGAGTAACTACAATGTTGTTGATCCATCCTCAATTATCTCCTATCACAGCCATTCATTTTTTTTTCAATGGCCTCATGGTGAAATCCCTGAGCAGTTGCCTTCTCTCCGGCAACTGAGTTAGGAAAGGCGCCTGTATCTTTGTAGTGACTGGGTGTATTGATACACCATCCAAAGTGTAATTAATAACTGCACCATGTTCAAAGGAATATTTAATGTCTGCTTCTTTTTTACCCATCTACCAATAGGTGCCCTTTTTTGCGAACCATTGGAAAGCCTCCCTGGTCTTTGTGGTTGAATCTGTGCTTGAAATTAACTGCTCAACTGAGGGGACCATACAGATACAGTAAATGTGTGGGGTAAAGAGATGGGGTAGTCATTTAAGAATCCTGGTAAACACTATAATTGAACACAGAGTGAGTCCATGCAACTTATTATGTGACTTGTTAAGCACATTTTTACTCCTGAACTTATTTTGGCTTGCCATAACAAAAGGGCTGAATACTTATTCACTCAAGAAAGGATTAATTCCAAGAAAGTCCAAGAAACTGTCCATAATTGTATCTGCGGCTGAAAGGTTCTTGGGTCTCCTGGCCGAAACATTGCAAGAAACACTGTCCGAAGATGCTCATCCTTCTCAGGACCCAGAGCTTGTAGGGTTCGGAGTTGACATTTGAATCTGACTAAAGGAGTACATAGATTTTTGTTTTTGTTTCTTTGTCTTTTGTTAATTATTTGGGAACAATATGGGTGTATCCATTTTTTATCTCATACTGTCTACTACCCCGTACAGTGGGTGGCGGCATGCACCTCTAATGTATGTTTGTGGACCGCCATAATACCATAGAAGGAGAATAAGTTGGCTGGTGACCAAGTTTTCCATGTTTACTCTAGAAGTGTTTGTGCATGCAATGTAAGATGAGGCTTTATATTGTTGGGGATTGTTTATGATGATTAATGCATGCTACCTTGCTGATGTTGGTTATCTTGTTACATCTGTAACTTATTTGTTCTGTCGCCAGATGTAGCATTGTGTACCTGTTTAACTAATGCATATATTCTTGCCAGTTAATGTGATATTACATGGTTGTATTTAGTATTATGAGTATGAGGTGCATTTTACAATTGCTGAAAGAGTGTGTTATATGCCAGCTAAAGTTAGTAGAATATTCTAGATGGCCTGGTGCGTATTCACACTTGATTTATGGCCTATCAGATAAGATCTCTACCTGCCTGGAGAGAGAGGATCAGTAATTACCCTCTCTCTCTGCTGAGGTGTTTATATCTTGTTTGTAGTAATGTGTGAATAGGCCAATGTTCCTGTAATGCTATGCTATCTAGGCTATGCACAGTTCCAGTTGTATTGCTGCATAACCAGTGTTAATAATATGTATATTTCTATTTCCTTTTTAGATTAAGTGTGTGTGTGTGTGTGTGTGTGTGTGTGTGTGTGTGTGTGTGTGTGTGTGTGTGTGTGTGTGTGTGTGTGTGTGTGTGTGTGTGTGTGTGTGTGTGTGTGTGTGTGTGTGTGTCTGTGTGTGTGTCTGTGTGTGTGTGTGTGTGTGTATGGTGTCGTTGCAAGCCCCACAACCACTTGAACACACACACAACATCAGTCTGACCTTTTCAGAGTGACTCCATTGACACGTGTGTGTGACTGAAATTGCCAAGTATCTGGTCTACTCTAGCGGCATTCAAATCAACCACTACACACACACACATGCACACGCATGCACACACACACACACTCACCACAGTGTCTGTTAAGAATGCATGAACGATAAAACATTAAACAGCAATTACCATCTAAATAAGTTTTTAGAGGGGTAGAAGTTAGTTTGTTATGCGCTCATTGAAAATGTATGAATGTCTGCGGCAGAACGCGGAATGTAAATTATCCCTAACATAAACAGTTTAAGGAACAGTGTTTGCGTTGAGAAACTGTCTAGTTGGTTCTTCATTTGCATGGCCTGTATATGTTGTGAAGAGGGCACGACAAAGCCTATTCCCCCACAGGAGACTGAAAAGATTTGGCATGGGTCCTCAGATCCTCAAAAAGTTATACAGCTGCACCATCGAGAGCATCCTGACTGGTTGCATCACTGACTGGTATGGCAACTGCTCGGCCTCCGACCTCAAGGCACTACAGAGCGTAGTACGTACGGCCCAGTTCATCACTGAGACCAAGCTTCCTGCCATCCAGGACCTCTATACCAGGTGGTGTCAGAGGAAGGCCCTAAAAATTGTCAAAGACTCCAGCCACCCTAGTCATAGACTGTTCTCTCTGCTACCGCACGGCAAGCGGTACCGGAGCGCCAAGTCTAGGTCCAAAAGGCTTCTTAACAGCTTCTACCCCCAAGCCATAAGGCTCCTGAACAGCTAATCATGGCTACCCGGACTATTTGCATTAAGTAAGCATTTCACTGTAATGTTGTATTCGCCGCATTTGGCAAATACAATTTTATTTTATTTTATTTTATTTATGTGGATGCCTTTAAAGGTGAAAATACTGTAGTATCTTGATTCAATTAAATAAACTGTCTGGTGCTTTTAAAAGTCAAATAACATGGCTGACTTATCACAGATGAGACTACACATACACACATGCGCGTGTGCGTACGTGGATGTGTGAAAATTGATTGCCAGGTAAATCCATGAATTCAATAACTTTTTGACAGCACTCCTTTTGATTTGAACGAAACCGTCCATACATATTTGCCCTTTGTAGAAGTGCTCAGAAAGTGACTTTTTGGACCTGAACTCCAAAACATTCAACCGATAAAGGTACATTTTGCATACCCCACCATACCAGTTATCCATGTCTTCATCATTGGAAAAGATAAACGGTTGAGATTGATATAATTTAAAAGCTTACAAACAGGGATGTCAAACTATTTTATGATTTCTGGGGAAAAGGTTTTTTATAAAAAATGTAGTCCTTTTTTAACCTTTAAAGCTGCAATATGTGACTTTTTGAACAGACCAAATTCACAAAGAAATGTGAGTTATACATTTGTCTTTCTCATTGAAAGTCAATCTAAGAAGCATCAGTTCTGTTCTATGTGCGCTATTTCTTTGCTTCCAATTACTTTCAGTTTTGTACACCAGCTTCAAACAGCTGAAAATACCATATCAAATCAAATCAAATTATATTTGTCACATGCGTCGAATACAACAGGTTTGTACACCAGCTTCAAACAGCTGAAAATACCAGTGAAATGCTTACTTACAAGCCCTTAACCAACAATGCAGTTTTAAGAAAAATAAGTGTTAAGTAAAAAATAGATAAGTAAATAATAATTAAAGAGCAGCAGTAAAATAACAGTAGCGAGGCTATATTCAGGGGGTACCGGTACAGAGTCAATGTGCGGGGACACAGATTAGTCGAGGTAATTAAGGTAATATGTACATGTGGGTAGAGGTAAAGGAACTATGCATAGATAATGAACAGAGAGTTGCGGGGGGGGGGGGGGGGGGCGACAATGCAAATAGTCTGGGAAGCCATTTGATTAGCTGTTCAGGAGTCTTATGGCTTGGTGGTCCTCAGGTCAAAAATGTCACTTTAAATCAAAAGGGATGCTGTCAAAAAGCGATTTAATTCAAATGTATTTAGCCTGCTCTGATGCTATGTACTGCTATGCCACATCCTCGCTCTGGCCCCCATGTGTCCTGCCATTTTAATTAAACTGCTGATTTAAAGCCTCAGCCCAAGAACCCTCACAGCACAGTACTATAGAGAGGGAGAGGGAGAGTGAGAGCGTTTTTTCACTGTCAACCTACTAAAGCGGATTAACACAGGTGTATACAATGAGGGAAAAAAGTATTTGATCCCCTGCTGATTTTGTACGTTTGCCCACTGTCAAAGACATGATCAGTCTATAAAGATTTATTTGAACAGTGAGAGACAGAGTAATTTGCGTTACCCCCCCACCCCATCCCCCTCTTTTACGCTGCTGCTACTCTGTTTACTATTTATGCATAGTCACTTTAACTCTACCCACATGTACATATTACCTCAATTACCTCAACTAGCCGGTGCCCCCGCACATTGACTCTGTACCGGTACCCCGCTGTATATAGCCTCCCTACTGCTATTTTATTTTACTGCTGCTCTTTAGCTATTTGCTTTTATTTTTAAGTTTTCTTAATTAACACTTTTTTATTTTACATTGTTCTTTCAAAAACGGCATTGTTGGTTAAGGGTGTCTCCACCTGTTGTATTCGGCGCATATGGCAAATAAAATGTGATTTGATTTGATTTGAAATCACTGGAGTTTAGACAAAGCAGCCTACAACCAATGATTTATATAAACACTAGATTACTTATAGGGGTGCTGTGTTGAAGCCACTGTGCCTCCATCTTGGCACTCCCCCACCGGTTTAAAAAAGATTTTGGAAGCTATAGAAATGACACTTTAGTCATTTAGCAGACGCTTTTATCCAGAGAGACTTACAGTGAGTGCATACATTTTCATACTGGCCCCCCGTGGAACCCACAACCCTGGCGTTGCAAGCGCCATGCTCTACCAACTGAGCTACACGGGACCACGGGGGGCATTTATATGCATATTCATGTTTGCCATATGTATAGTATTACAGACACCTTAATGCATACTTTTTTATTATATTATGTGAGCTAAAGATTTTTTTTTTAATGAAAAAATATATATGAAAACATTTTCCTCAAAGTATAATTTTTTGAGATTACCAATGTTGCTGTCCCCACTACAGCAAAAAATAAATACTTAAATACATGTAATTTTGTCCATGAAACATTTAATTGAAATACTGTAGAATTTCATTCATTTATTTGACCAAGACGCCGACAGAAAGATGCCTCAATCTCAGATAAAGCATCCAAGCGAGCGAAACAGCGCCCCTCTGTCTCAGTATGTGTAGACCATGTATCTGATGCTGTCTGGACAAAAAGAGTATGGCATGTCGTACTCTTTTTGGCCAGACAACATCAGATACATGGGCTACGCATACTGAGACAGAGGGGTGCAGTTTCGCTCGCTCGGATGCTTTCTCTGGTGAGATAGTTTCAGCAGAGAGGAACAGGCAAAGCGAGAGGGCTCACTCTCACCAGAATCTGTCCAGAATAAGCCCAATGCGTTTCTATGGGCTTAATATGCAGACATAAGCTTGTCACCTACCTTCCCGCCTTTGGGACAACAACTCCCATTGTTAGGACGGTGACATGAGCATCTCGTCATTATATACAGATCTCTGGTTTCAGGAAGCCACTTGGGAATTAGAAAGGAATGTTGGCGTGTGCACAGTGCACTGTTCGGATGCTGGCTTCCCCTAAAGTAAATTGGCAAAATTATATAATTACTCCTGTCTAAATAAAATCATTCAAAATACTTCACCAGAGAGCATGACTTAGCCACAGAGGAACATTAGCTTATTTTTTTTAAATGGCTGTGGATTGTTTCAAATCAAAAGCGTGAAGGCCTATGGGAAGCCTGCGTGGCAATAGGCCTAGCTGATTATTGACTTGCGGCTGTCAGTGAAAATAATCTAAAATATGTGTGAAGATAATGTGTCTTGAGTATAATTTAAAATGTTGAGACAAGAATGAAAGGAGGCGTGTGTGGCTAGGATATGGCACGTCTCACTCCAGAACGCATGCACTCAGCTCTCCAGAAAGTGCTCAGCTGTCTCCCTCCAATTCTTCCATGTTCATGGTTTCATTTTGTGAATTGTTTGCCCTTTGATTGTTACATTTTTTATCAATTCCTCATTACATAAAGTATGTCACCAGTAGGCCTAGTAAATGTACCGTTAATCCCCGTCATTTGGTTATATTCATTTCTGTTAATGCATGTATTAATTACAGTCATTTACCATTTTCTTTTTCAGAGTGGTAAACATTGTTTGCAGAGTTCACAACCTTGTGAGAAACAAGTTTTGGTTTATTTCATAACCATAATTTATGAGTTTTGTAAAAACATGTATTGTCTTTTGTTTGGAGTGCTCCATGTGACCAATTAGCATGAGTCTGGGAGCGCACGGACCTGAGCATGCATAGAAGTACCTGGCTGCACGCAAATACAGGAAAGTGTCCATTTGGGGATGATTGAGTTGTGATTGTCTTAACTCACTGTCACGATCGTCATAATGAGTGGACCAAGGTGCAGCGTGATATGCGTACATCTCTTTAATAGTGTACTTAGCAACACGATACAAATAACAAAACAACAAAACGAAACGTGAAGTCCTCGGTCATACACAAACCTACACGGAACAAGATCCCACGAATCACAAGTGCACAAAAGGCTGCCCAAGTATTGTTCCCAATCAGAGACAACAAGCAACAGCTGATTCTCGTTGCCTCTGATTGAGAACCACCCCGGCCAACCTAGAAACACATAACCTAGAACAGAACATAGAAAACGAAACAAAGACACTACATAAAGAAACTAACACCCTGGCTCAACATACAAGAGTCCCCAGAGCCAGGGCGTGACACTCACCACATCCACCACTAATAAGCTGAGCTTCCCAGTCATTTTCTCTTCACCTCACACAGTAAGTCAATGAATTCAGTTTTTTTTATATCCATTGCGAATGATAATAGTTCCTCACAGTATTTGAAAAATCTTTCCAACACTCTCCCGGCTTCGATAATCAACAAACCTCGTAAAAATTGCATGATCTGGTGAACCCATATATCCAGTGAAAGCGTCATATATTACCTGTACATTTTTCCATGGTGTAACAATGTGTATCAATGTGTCCATATAGCAGAGACTGGTGCTCTCGTATTTGTTGAATTTTAACTTTTAGATTTTTATAAATCTTAATTCAGATTTTTATGATTAACCACGTGACATAGATTTTGAGAAACTTAAACGTTATTATTGAAATGAAACTGTTCCATGAAAATACGCATATGAAAATCATAACTGGCACACAAATCGGTAGAAATGTAGGATAAATTGTAAGCTTCCCCAAACTTGAATATCACACATAGGAAGTCCCGTGAAAAAAAATGGAATGCCCATCCAACTGATTAGCTCTGGCACCAGCCCTGCCAATACATAGCATCAGCAATCCAGAGTTTATATACATAATTGGCTACAACACAGTTTGTGCTAAGCTAACCCCTTTTTCTCTTCTCTCTTCCCCAGACTCTACAGACTGAGAGAGGAGAAACAATTCCTCTGGACTTGGACAGGCGTATCACAGGAACTACACATCACTCTCAGAGGTCCGTCTCATCAGCAGTGGGTGGAACTCCATTCTCTCCTCATCAGTAGATCCACTTTAGAAGACCTCTCTCTGATACCTTTGGAAAATTGAAGCAAGCACACACATTGATTGCAGGAAATGTACTGTTGTTGTTGTCCTATTCTAGTCCATGCTGCTAACAGATGCTGACTCACATGATCAGTTGACACCAATGACATGGTCTTTCCATGAGGACTCGGCCACTACAAAGTCTACAACTGAAGATATATGGTTTTGTCATTTTCCTATGGAGCAATAAACCCCAACTGCTATATTACTGAGAGGATTCCAGGGTTATGGAGCCTCAGAGTTGGGTTGTTAGGCCTTGATGACAGCAGTAGCTGACACAGCAGTAGCACAGCAGACTAAATGGAACTGCGCTGAGGGGATGCACCAGTCTGTATGGCGTAAACAGACCATGATATATCAGTGCGATTCTCATTTTACATTTTAGTCATTTAGCAGACGCTCTTATCTATAGTGACTTACAGTTAGTGAGTGCATACATTTTTATACTGGCCCCCCGTGGGAAACGAACCCACAACCCTGGCGTTGCAAACGCCATGCTCTACCAACTGAGCTACACGGGACCAACCTAACCTGGATTCGTCCCATTGCCCTTCTGGTCCTAAGAGTGTTGTCTTTCTCAAACGCATTAATGGAGGACTCATTGCGTCATGCTAAGGAGTGGGAGTGCATTTTCCCAATAATGTAAAATAAATTGGAATGTAGGCTATTTGTTACCCTAATAGGGATTGATCAGGTACGCTTGACATTTTCCCCTAAAATAACTCAATTAGAAAACTGTAAAGTAGGACTACAAGTGCAGTTGGACTAGAAGTGCAGTAGAACTACAAGAGCACTAGGACTACAAGCGTAATAGGATTACAAAAAAGTGTAGTAAGACTACAATACAACAGGTCCATTGGACTACAAGTGCAATAGGACTACAAATGCAGTAGAACAACATCACTTTTTTTGTGGGACTACAACAGGAAGTTCATTTCAGCAGAACTACAACCCCCATTACCCACCATGGTGTTGCCGCAGCCAGACAAGTGCCACGTGTGCCTGACCACCATGGTGATCATGACCAGCATGGCCTTCATGGACGCCTATCTGGTAGAGCAGAACCAGGGACCCAGGAAGGTAAGAGGCCATTTGGTTTTTATCCTTTTTAAAGCTATAGGGTCCATACCCCTGCTCAGATGCTTTATTGCGCAGTCAAAGTTGCCCCTCCCTCGCATGCTTGCCTCACCTGGGACAACTTTAGAGATTCCTGTTTTTCTACTGTCAAAAGACTACAATAGCCACAAGGCTGTTGACAACCAAAGCAGACATGACTGCAGTTGTTTAACATATAAGTCAACCTATTTCCTGTAGTCTCCAAATGATTAAATGTTTTGTTTCATGTAATAAAGTTGATTTTCGATTTCTACTTCAAATGGAGCAGACTTTGTTAAAAATATTAAATCAAATGAAATAATGTCAATCAAATAAGTTGACTCACCCACATAAGTATATACCTGGATGCACATGTATCAACTTTGAAACATGGTTTTCTATGTTTGGGCTAATAGCTATAGCTAATGGCGTCTATCTGAGCACATGGCACGTGGTAATTGTCTGCAATTCACACCTCCCATATAGATGGCAATAATTAGCATAACACTGCTCGGCATCTCTTTCCCTACAACCATTCCGTTGTTCTTTGAGCAGAATTGCTGCATGATTTTTTAGAACAGCTGGGATACTTATTTTGGCTATGAACCCAGCGTGAACTGGCAGGAATTAGCCCATTGGTTGTTGCGTCAACTCGCCTGAGCAGGGGAACACAACTACTGGGCTCGCTCCTCTGCCCAGGCGTTGCTGATGCCTGCCAGATCTTACAACGCCTGGATAGGTACTGTATTTTACATATAAGCTAACCACATCATATGTTATAGCAATCTGTCAGTCAATGACGTAGCACGCAACCATTGGTTGATCAGCCTGGTCTCAGAGCAAAACGTGTTATATTTACTAAAATCTGTGCCATTCCATTTAGTATGATATGTTACTTTACATTGGGTTGCATTACATTGGCCTATGTAAATCCTGGACACTCAAATTAGGATGATATGTTACGTTTGGTATGACAGTAGGTTACTTAAGGCAAAAACTAAAGGAGGGTGGTTGATCGGGGTGGTTGGGTAGATGTATAACGCAAACGTCTAGCAACCCAAAGGTTGCGTGTTTGAATCTCATCACAGACAACTTGAGCAACTTTGCAATAACTTACTACTTTGCAGCTACTTGGTATGTTAGCTAACGCTTCCCCTAACTCTAACCCTAACCTTAACCCTTTAACCTAACTCCTAACTTTAACCCATAACCTAACGTAGCATATCATACTAAAGCAGTCAAACTTAATAAATCATACTAAAGCAGTTGAACATAATATATTATACTAAAGCATTCTAACGTAATATGTCATACTAAAGCAGTTAAATGTAGCATATCATACTAAAGCAGTCTAACGTAGCAGATCATACTAAAGCAGTCGAACGTAGCAAATCATACTTATGCAGTTGAACGTGGCATATCATACTAAATCAGTCGAACATAGCATATTATACTAAAGCAGTCGAATGTAGCATATCATACTAAAGCAGTCAAATGTAATATATCATACTAAAGCAGTCGAACGTAATATATACTAAAAGTTCAAGACGTAGGATACTATACGTCCTACAATTCGTATTATACTGTACGACTGCTATTACATTGGTAGGCCAATGTAATGTAACCTAACGTAAATTAACATACCATACTAAATGGAGTGGCATGGATTTTAGTCAAATATAATGCGTTTGATTAGGTTGGGTTGATGCATGCAACGTCTGAGCAGGGGAATGCGACCATTGTCTGGGATTTAAAAAAGAAGAAAGCTATACATCACACATTTTAAAAGTCCAACAATAGATGTACCAATCGCAGACTGTAGCTTTGAATTACACTTTAAAAAACATATTATTTTATATTTTAATGAATGATTTTACTGTTTTGACATCCTTTGTGGTTTGACATCTCTTTCATTGTCTCTCAATTGTTTAAAAAAAAAAGTCATTTAATGTATTGTTTAACTGTAACAACTGTGTTACTATTTTAAATGCACGTTACATAAATACAATATGGTGTGCATTTGTAGATCGGGGTGTGCATCATCGTGCTGGTGGGAGACATCTGTTTCCTCATCGTGCTGCGCTACGTGGCAGTGTGGGTCGGGGCTGAGGTGAAGACCGCCAAACGCGGCTACGCCATGATCCTCTGGTTCCTCTACATCTTCGTCCTGGAGATCAAGCTCTACTTTGTCTTCCAGGTAGGTAACCTAAACGTTAGACAGGTGGGCCAGAAACCAGAGGGTTGCCGGTTCGAATCCCAGCACCGACTATATAAAATTCTGTTGGGAAGCGGGCCGGTAACCAGAGGGTTGCTGGCATCAGTATCCCATATACAGTACCATCTCCTTCCATTGTGCCTTTGAGCAGGATATTTAACCCCTAAACTGATCGAGAGACGCTGCACTACGACTAACACTGGTGTACAGTGCGTTAGGAAAGTTTTGAGACCCCTTGACTTCTTCGACATTTTGTTATGTTACAGCCTTATTCTAAAATGGATTCAATCATTTTTTTAACTCATCAATCTACACACAGTACCCCATAATGACAAAGCAAATTTTTGCTAATTTATTCAAAATAAAAAAATGAAATCACATTTACATAAGTATTCAGACCCTTTACTCAGTACTTTGTTGAAGCGCCTTTGGCAGCGATTACAGCCTCGAGTCTTCTTGGATATGATGCTACAAGCTTGGCACACCTGTATTTGGGGAGTTTCTCCCATTCTTCTCTGCAAATCCTCTCAAGCTCTGTCAGGTTGGATGGGGAGCGTCGCTGCACAGCTATTTTCAGGTCTCTCAGAGATGTTCGATTGGGTTCAAGTCCGGGCTCTGGCTGAGCCACTCAAAGACATTCAGAGACTTGTCCCAAAGCCACTCCTGTGTTGTCTTGGCTGGGTCGTTGTCCTGTTGGAAGATTAACCTTCGTCCCAGTCTGAGGTCCTGAGTGTTCTGGAGCAGGTTTTCATCAAGGATCTCTCTGTACTTTGTTCCATTAATCTTTCCCTCTATCCTGACTAGTCTCCCAGTCCCTGGCTCTGAAAAACATCCCCACAGCATGATGCTGACACCACCATGCTTTACTGTAGGGATGGTGCCAGGTTTCTTCCAGACGTGACGCTTGGCATTCAGGCCACAGAGTTCAATCTTGGTTTCATCAGACCAGAGAATCTTGTTTCTCATGGTCTGAGAGTCCTTTAGGTGCCTTTTGGCAAACTCCAAGCGGGCTGTCATGTGCTTTTTAATGAGGAGTGGCTTCCGTCTGGCCACTCTACCATAAAGGCCTGATTGGTGGAGTGCTGCAGAGATGGTTGTCCTTCTGGAAGGTTCTCCCATCTCCACAGAGGAACTCTGGAGTTCTGTCAGAGTGACCATCGGGTTCTTCGTCACCTCCCTGACCAAGGCCCTTCTCCCTCGATCGCTCAGTTTGGCCAGGCGGCCAGCTCTAGGAAGAGTCTTGGTGGTTCCAAACTTCTTCCATTTAAGAATGATGGAGGCCACTGTGTTCTTGGGGACCTTCAATGCTGCAGATCTGAGCCTCGACACAATCCTGTCTCGGAGCTCTACGGACAATTCATTCGACCTCATGGCTTGGTTTTTGCTCTGACATGCACTGTCAACTGTGTGACCTTATATAGACAGGTGTGTGCCTTTCCAAATCAATTTAATTTACCACAGGTGGACTCCAATCAAGTTGTAGAAACATCTCAAGGATGATCAATGGAAACAGGATGCACCTGAGCTCAATTTCTAGTCTCATAGCAAAGGGTCTGAATACTTATGTAAATAAGGTATTTCTGTTTTTTATTTTTAATACATTTGCAAAAAATTCTGAAAACCTTTTTCACTTTGTCATTATGGGGTATTGGGTGTAGATTGATGAGGAAACTTTTTTATTTAATCCATTTTAGAATAAGGCTGTAACGTAACAAAATGTGGAAAAAGGGGTCTGAATACTTTCCGAATGCACTGTATGTGTGTGTCTTGGTGGGGGGATACCCACAGAGATATTGAAAAAGACACGTTTCAGTATCTGTGTGACAATAAAGTATATCTTATATCTTATAGAACTACAAGGCGGACAGGAAGAGCCTGGAGACAGTGGCCCGGAAGGCTCTAACCTTACTCCTCTCTGTATGCGTCCCGGGGCTATACTTGGTCCTGGTGGCTCTGGACAGCATGGAATACGTGAGGACCTTCAGGAAAAAGGAGGACATGCGGGGGAAGCTGTTCTGGGTGGCCCTGGACCTGCTGGATGTTCTGGACATCCAGGCCAACCTGTGGGAGCCCCAGCGGACCGGCCTGCCCATCTGGGCCGAGGGACTGATGTTCTTCTACTGCTACATCCTGCTCCTCACCCTGCCCTGCGTCTCCCTCTCTGAGATCAGTGTCCAGGGGGAGCACATCTCGCCCCAGAAGATGATGCTGTACCCTGTTCTTAGTCTAGTTACTATAAACATAGTCACGATCTTGATCCGTGGGGTTAACATGGTGCTGTTCCAGGATAGTAGGGTGTCTACCATCTTTATAGGGAAGAACGTGGTGGCTATAGCCACAAAAGCCTGTACGTTCCTGGAGTATAGGAGGCAGGTGAAGGAGTTCCCTCCACAGGACCCTAGCATGGTAGGTATAGCCCTGGAGCTGCAGCAAGGGAACTCTGTGGGTCACAGCCACAGGCACAACCAGACCCTGCCCAATGCCACCACTAGCCTCTCTGACGAACCATCACCGACCGAGGTCATAGACACATGACCCTCGCCCATGGATAGTTAGATCCTTTTCACACTATTATGTCGACCGGATCCATGTTGTGATATTGACCTTTTACATTGTGCTTACCAGCACAGGTTCAGCAACTACCATCGCAGTACAGCTTGGCTTAGCTTGGCTCAGTAGTGTGAAAAGGGTGGTAAGTGTCTGACCCTGAGCTCAGCTAGAGTGGACTAGACTTCTCAGAGCTCAGTATGACCTCAACCAAGACTGTTCCAGTCCTATGGGGTGGCAGAAAGAAACAACACGTTTCACTGATATCACTCCAGCTCAGGAAAACGGCCCAGCGCCTTGCCAGCCAGCCCAGATGAACTGATGAGATCATTCTGATAAAGACTGATGTGTTTTCTATTCTATTGTGTGTGTTTCTATACTTCTCTATGGTGGACTAACAGACAGAGGGACAAATACAGGTGACCTCAGAGACAAAACCCAGCCCAGCTCAGCAGATATGAGCTCATAGTCTACCTGTTAACCGTACCTGGGTTCAAATACTATTTGAAATAATGTCAGATACTTTATCTGGACTTGATTGAGCTTGCCTGACACAAATGGAACAAATGGAATAGTAGCAAGAGTGAAAACCACACCCATCTGGCACTCCAGGCAGACTAGAACAAACAGTAAAAGTGTATTTTTTAATTAAAGTAGTATTTGAAGCCAGGTCTACTGTAAACTCCCTGTCTTTTTTGACTTTTTTGACTTTTTGGCTATGTTTTTATGTGATGGTGTGCTGCTGTGATTCTCTTTGTCATTTTAAAGATATGTATATATAGCCACTGTCATTGAAGTGGCATTCATTTGAGGATTTCTATCCTCTGCGAGAGAATTGCAGAGCAAGGATGGATAGAGGGAAACAAAGAGACGGAGGGTTGGTATGTGGGGGTGGAGGAGAAAGCAAGAGAGAGAGAGATGGAGGGAGGGTGGGGGTGGGAGTGGGGGGGGGGAGGGTTGGGGAGATGGGCAGTGTGTGTGGGTGGGAGGATGGAGGGATAAAGGGATGGAGGGTTGGAGGGTTGGAGGTGTAAGCCTCTCAAAAGGGGATGTCCCTGGTACTGTGTGGATTTTAAAGTATGCGACCAGACCATATGTACAGTGTCCATATTAGGACAGCCTTAGAGTCACAAGACGTTATTGTCAGACACAAGGGCCTGTATGTACCAAGCGTCTCAGAGTAGGAGTGCTGATCTAGGAAAAAGGTTTGCCTTATAAATCATAATTAATAAGTGGGGGAACCTGATCCTAGTTCAGAACACCGACTCTGAGATACTTTGTGAATATGGGTCCTGACTATATCAACTCCTTGTGACTCAGAGGCTGTAATAACAG
Source organism: Coregonus lavaretus (assembly GCF_964263955.1). Taxonomy (NCBI): domain Eukaryota; kingdom Metazoa; phylum Chordata; class Actinopteri; order Salmoniformes; family Salmonidae; genus Coregonus; species Coregonus lavaretus. The sequence goes on from NW_028162073.1 coordinate 42,453, forward strand.
GTGATTTACAGACCTGTGTGTTTCACTGAGCTCAGCAATATCTGTAGATTGAGGAATAAAGAAGGTTCACAGGACCTATAGTTTCTCAATGTGTCTAAGTCTGTGTGCCTATTTAGCATTATACATGTGTGTACTGTGTTTGGGTGTGTGTGTTGGCATGTGTGGTGTGTGTTTGTTTGTGTGTGATACACACATCATATAAACTATATCTACCATGAAAAATAATCTCTTATAATATTAATATGCTCTCTCTTTGGCAGGAAACATGCATGCATAATCTGTTGCATAAAACATGAAAGGCCTAACTCTCAAACAACACTCACAATACCAAATATGTGTTTAGCTGAGAGATACACACAGTGTTTACTTCTCATTCTGATCAAGGAAAACATCATATTTCCAGTGGCCTGGTCCAGGTATTATTATGCATCTGCTATCTGTGATGGATGACAACATAGCAACATATAATATTACCGGTATGCATGACTGACTACCTCCAAATTTGAATTTTATGGGGACCACTAATGTAGGCTATAGGACCCAGGCTAAACAGTACCATGCACAATAAGATGCTCAACTCTTACTTAGTTCTGTAAATGACTCTTTGGGTGCTGTGGCCCAGGAGTATGAAAAGGACAACCAGCGCTCGCTATACAGTAGCAAGAACCAGAGAGAGAACAGATTACTGCAATTAGAGAAGACATAAAAAAAGGATTGAGTATAGTCGGATAGAGAAGCAGCATCAGTGGAGGAGAATCAGTGGGTTGCAGAAAGCAATTTAGCGTCGGCTGATTGGGTGAGCCAGGTAGCACCGCTGGGTCCGGTGATAAAAAATAGTCTCTGTGAGCCTGTGTCCGCTCGTCCATCACATCACAGCAGAGCACAGGCCGGGCCTCTGGGTCACTAGCTGATGCTGATTCTGTGGCCACTTCCCCCTGGACAATAAGGAGGCAATACAGGAGGTCAGTCTAAGGTTTTTAAAGTAAAAGCCCTGCACACACATAAATGTAAACACATGCGCACGCACACATATGCATGGCCAAAAGTATGTGGACACCTGCTCATCAAACATCTCATTCCAAAATCATGGGCATTAATATGGAGTTGGTCCCCCCTTTGCTGCTATAACAGCCTCCACTCTTCTGGGAAGGCTTTCCACTAGATGTTGGAACATTGCTGCGGGGACTGCGAGGACAGCCACAACAGCATTAGTGAGTTTGGGTACTGATGTTGGGCGATTAGGCCTGGCTTGCAGTCGGCGTTCCAATTCATCCCAAAGGTGTTCGATGGGGTTGAGGTCAGGGCTCTGTGCAGGCCAGTCAAGTTCTTCCACACCAATCTCGACAAACCATTTCTGTATGGACCTCGCTTTGTGCAAGGGGGCATTGTCATGCTGAAACAGGAAAGGGCCTTCCCCAAACTGTTGCCACAAAGTTGGAAGCACAGAATCGTCTAAAATGTCATTGTATGCTGTAGAATTAAGATTTCCGTTCACTGGAACTAAGGGTCCTAGCCCGAACATGAAAACAGCCCAGACCATATTCCTCCTCCACCAAACGTTACAGTTGGCACTATGCATTGGGCAGGTAGCGTTCTCCTGGCATCCGCCAACCCAGATTTGGTCCGTCGGACTGCCAGATGGTGAAGCGGGATTCATCACTCCAGAGAACGCGTTTCCATTGCTCCAGATTCCAATGTAGGGAGCTTTACACCACTCCAGCCGACGCTTGGCATTGCACATGGTGAGCTTAAGCTTGTGTGCAGCTGCTCGGCCATGGAAACCCATTTTATGAAGCTCCCGACGAACAGTTAATGTGCTGATGTTGCTTCCAGAGGCAGTTTGTAACTCAGTGGTGAGTGTTGCAACCGAGGACAGACGAATTCGTGGCTGAGCCGTTGTTGCTACTAGATGTTTCGACTTTACAATAACAGCACTTACAGTGACTGGGGCACCTCTAACAGGGCAGGAATTTGACGAACTGATTTGTTGGAAAGGGGGCATCCTGTGACGGTGCCACGTTGACAGTCACTGTGCTCTTCAGTAAGGCCATTCTACTGCCAATGTTTGTCTATGGAGATGGCTGTGTGCTCAATTTTATACACCTGTCAGCAATGGGTGTGGCTGAAATAGCCAAATCCACAAATTTGAAAGGGTGTCCATATACTTTTGTATATAGTGTACAAACAAACACACATACACGTACATGGCTCATCATCGTTGAATGATAGCTCTCTGCACATTATAGCTTACACAAGCCACAAGTCTGCCTCTATTGTCATGAGTACATGTAAAACATGATAATAAACATGATGGGGTGAGATAGAGAGGAAGAGAAAGACCAGCCCAGCTGAGAGAGAGGAGAGTGAGTGTGAGAGACAGAGCCCAGCCAAGGGACAGATATATTATATATATATATATATATAATATATATATATATAGAGAGAGAGAGAGAGAGAGAGAGAGAGAGAGAGAGAGGAGAGAGAGAGAGAGAGCCTTGCCATTGAGAAGGGTAGACTCAGGAAAACCTGGCTCCCTGTAGAGGAAGAGGCTGTGTAACCACTGCACCACAGCAGAACCTGAGACAAAGCTGCATTTCCTGACACATTTTTTAAATATAAAACAATTAGAGAGTGTCATTTCCCCAAATTTGAAACAGTTTTTCAAGGTTTCAAATACCTCTCTGATGAGGATAGGCTACCCGTCCTGTTGGGGGAGGACGCATAGAGCTGTGGTGTTGCAGCGCACGACATTGCTGCCTGCCATAAGATGAGGGACAGTGTCTGACAGACCAGCCAACCTGCACACGTCCTCTATATTGTTATTGTTCAAATGGTTATTTTGACCCTTGGTTATTGTTGTTGCTGTTGTCCCGTGACAATATTCATTATTATTATTTTAATTATGTTAATAGTGTAAATATCCAAAGTAAGCTTTGGCAATATGTACATTGTTACATCATGCCA